>NC_046154.1:160913084-161030783 GCF_011064425.1 Rattus rattus | reverse complement strand
TAATAATAAGAAAAATGAAAAAAAAACAAATTCACATTTCTTAAATATCAAGTAAGAGCACAATGTATTTTAAGAAAGCATGATCTAGAGGAAAAGAAAAGGTTAGGTCTCAATTTCAATTTATGGTAGATGATGCAACATCTGGTGAGAAAAATGTTGAAAATAAAGACACCCTAACACAAATATAATATTAAATATCAGGGCAGCTTGCAATTAAATAAGTAGAAATGTTTGGTTTTGCTCTATCTATTCATGTAAAAATTCCTATTGTCAATATTCTACATATTTTTCATGGGTAGGAAATTTGAAGATGAAAATTATATTCAGGTTGTGTTTGAGACAGGAGGTGAAATGAAAACAGACTAGTTTGAGAAGACATGCTTCTGAAATTTCAATTGCATCAAGAATTTGGACAGACATTGAAAAAGAATTCTTACTAAAAGCAAAGTTATACACACTTCCTCTAATAAGATATAGGAAACAATCTAAGGGAAAAAATCTCTTCCTGGGTTACTTTTACTTTTTAACACTAGTTAAAATTGAAATTTAAATGGATTTCTTGTAAGATTATGTCTTCTACACTGAGGCTACTAAGAGTAATTTTTCAACTATGTCAACTTCTAATGCAAATAGTATTGTTTAGAAGCAGAAAAAATAAAAACTCAAAGAGCCAAGACAAATGGAAACATTTTCCCAACTTCTCTGACATGAGGTTTTAAAAGAACTTACCTAATATTTGTAATGTAAATAAAAGAATTAGACAATATTCCAGGCAGGTAAATGAGAATAATTAAAAGAACAATAATAGCTCAAACATGATTTATTAAAGACAGAATCTGCATTTTTCATGTTCATTATTAAATTATTGGATCAAGAATGCCCAGTTCACAGGAGCATGTTAGATGGCTGTGAAACCTTACAGATGTTCCCATTTACCCAACTCATCACAATGAAAACACTGGTACAAATACACCTTCATGTAATGAAATTCCATTGCAATTGACTTTTCCTGCCTCAAGAATCACATTTGTATTTAGTCTCATGCTTTAAAAGTTCCCTGCAGAATAAAATATACAAGTTAATGAATACAATTATGTTCAGTTTGTTCAATGGAATGTAAGAGAGTATTAAAAATTCAATGTTTCTTTCCATTTTACACCAAGATTGTATTGACTACTAATGTTGTACAATTATCTACAAATCAAATATAAATGGCAAAAATACGAACCTTTTTATTGTTCAGCATTTTTCTTAACAGGCTCTCTGCCCAAATTTGAGCAGGTTGTCTGTACTTGAAAACAGCCATCATCTTTGTAAATATAAAGCACATATAATCCATCTTTCTCCACACATTCCTCATTCTACCACTAAACACATGCTGAATAAATGTTCTCTTAGAAGTATTTTTGACTAATTTGTTTCATATTTATATGAAAAGTCTATCATATCATTCTCTAGTCTATAGTTCCCCGCAGGTCAACTGTTATAAGCCTTGCTGAATGTTCCATAAAGTGTCATATAGAATTTTACTGTCTGATGATACCAGCAAGTTATTGTTTCTTAGTATTCTACAGAAAAATCTCACAAGAATAGAGAATTCTCAGTGTAACTAGGATCTACATATATGATTTCCTGGGGGACTTACTAATTGTATAATACAGAAATGCTTTTTATAAAAATAATCTTCTGAATAGACACACACACACACACACACACACACACACACACACACACACGTGCCACCTCTTTTACGTTCTTAATCATTGCTTTCAGAATATTGATCTCTCTACTATTTGACTATCATGACATATTTATCTATGAAATTGTGGCTCCATAATTCTGTTATTTAAGTGGATATTAAAGTGAAAATGTAAGATGAAGAAAGAATTTAATGTGTTAGTGGTTACCTTTAATCATAGCACTGAGGAGGCAAAAGCAAGTGGTGCTGTGCTCAATGCAAGCCTGGTCTACATTGTATGTTTCAGACTAGTTTAGTGACTATGCATGAGAACCTTAAATTTTAGACTGATGTAGAACAATTGACCTTAAAAGACAACTACTATACTATAACATTCTTCTTGTCTCATTTGCTTAAGAATAATTCCTATGAAGCAAATCAATTTGTTGACATATTTAGAATCTGTATTGAGTAGTTCTTCATTGAGATACCATACCATATAATACATTTATTTTATTTCTATTTAAAAGAAGCTTTGAATTTTAGTGTATTCTGATCACATACTTTCCCTGTACATTCTCTTATATATCAGCTCACAGTTTTTCTAATTTATGTTTCAATTAATAAAATTATGCATATTGTGATAGTTCACATATACTTGGCCCAGGGACTATTTGGAGGTATGGCCTTGTTGGAGTAGATGTAGCCTTGTTGAAGGAAGTGTGTTACTGTGGGCATGGACTTTAAGACTCTCATCTTAGCTGCCTGGAAGCTAGTCTTTTCCTAGCTCCCTTGAGAACAAGATATAGAAGTTTCAGCTCCTCCTGCACCATGCTTCCCCAGATACTATCATTCTTGATGAACTTGATGATAATGGACTGAACCTCTGATCCTCTAACTCTAAGCCAGTCCAAATTAAATGTTGCCTTGTCCTCAGCAGTCTCAATTAACCTGGACCCCCGATACCTCTCAGACACTAGATCACCAAACAGGTAGCACACACCAGATGAGGCTGTCAACACATATGTAGGAGAGGACTCCTGGGTCTGGGTTCAGTCAGAGAAGATGCACGTAACCCTCAAGAGACTGGAAGCCCCAGAAATTTTAGAGGTCTGGTGGGATAGATGGGGTGTGGACATGCTTGTGGAGGTGGGGTAGCAGAAGGAGGGGTGGGATATGGTACAGTCACAGTGCTGGGGGGTGGACTGGGAGGGGAATAAAATCTGTAGTGTAAAATTAAATAAATAAATAATTTTTTAAAAAACAAAACAAAAAAATAAGAGTTACCCCAAGATATTTTATATTATTTGTGACTATTGTGAAGTTTGTTGTTTCCCCAATCTTTCTCAGCACATTTATCATTTGTATAAAAGGAGGCTACTGATTTATTGAGATCATTTTATATCCAGCCACCTTGTTTATCAGCTGTAGACATTCTAACTAGAATTTTGGGGGTTGCATATATACACTATCATGTCACCCACAAATAGTGATACCTTCACTTCTTCCTTTTCAAATTGTATCCCCTTGATCTCCTTTTGTTGTCTTACTGCTCTAGCTAGTACTTCTAATACTATCTTGAATAGAAACGGGTGAGTGGGCATCCTTGTCTTGTCTGTGATTTCTGTGGGATTGCTTCAAGTATGCTTAGTCTTCTCCTGTATAGTTCAATTCAACTGCAGACAATCATCAGTTAATAATTTCAAGAAAAAGTACACAAAAATGTGGATGCTTCAGTCCTTTTTAGAATAGGGAACAAAATACTCACAGGAGGAAATAAAGAGACAAAGTGTGAAGCAGAGCAAAGACTGAATGAAAGGCCATCCAGAGACTGCCACACATGGGGATCCATCCCATATACCCAGTCACTATTGGGGATGCCAAGAAGTGCATGCTGACAGGAGCCTGATATAATTGTCTCCTGAGAAGCTTTGCCAGAGCCTGACAAATACAGAAGCAGATGCTCACAGCCAACCATTGGATGGAGAAGGGTGTCCCTAATAGAGGAGGTAGAGAAGGGACTGAAGTACTGCAGGGCTTTGCAACCCACAGAAAGAACAATATCAACTAACCAGACACCCCAGAGCTCCCAGGTCCTAAACTGCCAAGTAGAGTACACATGGAGTGAACCATGGCTCCAGCCACATATGTAGATGAAAATGGCCTTGTTGAGCATCAATGGGAGGAGAGGCCCTTGGTCCTGTGAAGGCTTGATGCACTATAGGGTAATGCCGTGGCAGGGAGGGGGGAGGGTTGGTGGGGAACCACTCTTAAGAAAGTAGGAGGAAGTCGGATGGGATAGAGGGTTCCCCAAGGGCAAACCAGAAAGGGAGATAACATTTAAAATGTATATAAAGAAAATATCTATTTTAAAAAGGAAAATATATCGATTTGAAAAAAAAAGTGTTGCCTTGATCATACTGTCTGCTATCAGAAGTAAAGTCACATATATTTAAAAAAAAACTCAGTTTTTATAATGTTAGCTTCTATTTAATTATTCTCTACATGACTCAGTAAGTTCCCAGCAATTAGATTATTCCCAAGAAGTAGTCAATTCTGCCAAATTAGGATTTTTGTTTCTATCTTCCTTAACACTGGAGTTGGTTTTTATAGATTTAAAAAAATTAGGGTTCACCTAGAGCACATTCAGCAGAGGTGAGGTAGGCATGGTACCCTGACCTCTATTGTCTTGCCTGCATCTCTTCCTGTCATCCCAATGAATCTTCCAGAAATGTCCTGCTTTCCTGAGGAGATCTGCAGGGGATCCATGAACATCCAGTTTAAACCCCTCACCCAGCAATCCCTTACCAGTCAGGTCCATCTGGAGCTAAGCCAGCTGAGGTGAGCTCCTAGTGATTCCTGACTTCCATGGTCTGGCCCAGGATTCAAGCTGCCACTCTAAGAAGCCTTTTGGGGCCATAGGAACATCCACTTTAAACCACCATACCCAATCCCCTACCTGCTGGGTCCACCTGGAGCACAACAGCAGAGGTGAGCAGCATGATGTCCCCCAAGGCATCCTGAAGGCATTAAGAGCATTCAGCAAAGCCAGGGACAATCAAATAGCTAAGGGATAGTGAAAGAACACAATACTCAAGAACCAGGGCAATATGGTAGGACCAGAGCCCAGCTATCCTTCTATAAGTCCTGGATACAGCTGAAACACAGATGATGACCTGTATCCAAACTTATAAAGATAATAGAGGGCTTTCAAAAGAGGGAATAAATAAATCCTTTAAAGAAATGCAGAAAAATACAATCAAACATGTGACAGAAATGAGTAAAATATCCCAAGAACTGAAAATGTAACTGGGACTTATCCTGACTCTGTTAGCTGCCTGCAGATTCCTTAACTAGGCTGTCTTGTCTGACTTCAAGGGTAGTGGATGTGCCATTGATGCAGTGACTTCAGGTGACATGGTAAGTTGGTTCTTAGGGAGGGGGACCCCCCTTTCTCAGAGGTGAAGGACAGGGATAATGAGGGGAAAAGTTGTATGAGGGGGGACTGGAAGGAAGGGGCTGTATCAAGATATAAAGTTAATTAATTAATTAAAAATAAAGAGCTGAAGACAGAAATAGAAACAATAAGGAAAACACAAAGTGAGAAAATCCTGGATATGGAAAACCTAGGGAAAAGAGTAGGAAATCAAGACACAAGCATCACCAACAGAATACAAAATGCAAGAAATAATCTCAAGTATAGAAGATAAGATTACAGAAATTTATACATCAGTTAAAGAAATTGCTAAATCTAAAAAGTTCATGACACAAAACATCCAAGAAATCTGAAACACTATTAAAAAAAAAACAACCAAACCTAAGAATAATAGGAATAGAAGGAGAAGATTTGCAGCTACTAGGTCCAGAAAATACTTTCACCAAAATCATAGAAGAAAAAAATTTCTAACCTAAAGACAGATCTGCCTATACCTATAAGAAGCTTGGAGAACATTAAATAGATTGAACCAGAAAAGATAATCCTCCTGCCAGACAATAATCAAAACACTGAATATACAGATAAAAGAGAGAATACTAAAAGCTGCAAGGGGAAAAAAGGCCAAGTAACATGTAGTCAAACCTATCATCATTACACCTGACTTTTCAACAGAGAGTCTAAAAGTTAGAAGGGCCTGGACAGATTCCCTGAAAATTCAAAAAAGACCACAGATATCAGTGCACACAAATATACCCAGCAAAACTTTCAAACACCATAGATGGAGAAAACAAGATATTTCATGACAAATCTAAATTTAAAGAATATCTACTCACAAATCCTGCTCTGCAGAAGATGCTAGAAGAAAATCTCCAACCAAGGAGGCTAACTATACTTAAAGCACAGAAAATAAATAACACATACCCCCACATCAGCGAATGAAAAAAAGAAAAGCACACATCACACACACACACACACACACACACACACACACAAACATCAAAATAAAAAGAGTTAACAATTAACAATTTCTGGTCTAATACTTCTCAATGGACTCAAATTCCAAATAAAAATGCAAATGCTAATAGAATGGATATGAAAACAAGATCCATTATTCTGTTCTATATAAGAAATGCACCTCAGCAAGAAAGATAGACATTAGCTCAGAGTAAAGAGCTAGAAAAAAGGTTTTACAAGAAATGGACACAAGAAAGCACCTGGAGTAGCCATTTTGATATATAATAGATTTTCACCAAATTTAATCAAACGAGATGAAAAAGAACACTTCATTCTTATTAAAGGGAAAAAAATCTACCAAGATAATGTCTCAGTTCTGGACATCTCTGCATCAAATGCAAGGGCACCTATATTTGTATATATATATATATATATATATATATATATATATATATATATATATATATATATATCAGTATACACTATATATATATATCAGTATACACTATATATATATCAGTATACACTATATATATATATATATATCACTACTGAAGCTTAAATTGCACATCAAACCTCAAAGCGGGGAGGGGGGAAGGGAATAATAACGTTTGAAATATAAAAATATAACATATCTAATAAAATTTTAAAAGTGTAATAAGAAATAAAAAAAAGAGTGGGAGATTCCAACACTCCACTCGCACCAATGAGCAGGTCTTCCAGACAGAAACTAAACAGAAAAATATGAAATAACAGAGTATCTGATTCAAAAAGACCTAACAGATAGATGATCAGTTAGATAGATGATGGGTAGATACATACATACATACATACATACATACATACATACATACATACATACATACATACCCATATCACCCCAAAACAAAAGAATATACTAGCTCCTCAGCACCTAAGAGAACTTTCTCCAAAATTAACAGTATAATCAGTCACAAAGCAAGCTTCAAGAGATACAGCAAAACTGAAACAACCCCCTGTGTTTTTTCAGATCACCATGGTTTACAGATGGAATTCAACAACTGAAACAACAGGAAGCCTATCAACTAGTGGAAAGTGAATAACTCTCTACTCAATAATAACTGGGTCATAGAAGAAATAAAGAAATTAAAGAATCTACGATTCAATGGAAATGAGGGCACCACATACCAAATTTACGGGACATTGTAAAAGCAGAAAGTTCAGAACGCTGTATTCATAAAGAGGTTAGAGAGACCTCATATGAGCAACTTAAAAGCACTCCTGAAATTGCTAGAACAAAAGACAAAAATAAAACCAAGAGGAGTAGATGGCAGGAAAAATCAAACATAGGGCTAAACAAAGAGAATAATACAAAGAACCAGCAAAAACTATGACTTGTTCTTTGAGAAAATCAATGAGGTAGACAAACTATTAGCAAAATTAATTAAAAGACAGAGATATTTTCCAAATCAAAAATATCAGAAATAAGAAGAGGGAAATAAGATCAGACAATGGAGAAATTCAAAGTATCATTAGGTCTTACTTCAAAAGCATATACTCCACAAAATTGGAAAATGTAAAAGAAATGGATGGTTTTTCTAAATAGCTACCATTTACCAAAGTTAAATCAGGATCGGGTAAACTATTTAAATATCCCTATAACCTCTAAAGAAATGGAAACAGTCATTAAAATCTCCCAACTGTAAAAAGCCCCAGGCCAGATGGTTTTAGCAAATAAATTCTACTAGAATTCAAAGAAGACCTAATTCCAATACTCTTCAAACTTTTCCACAAAATAGAAACAGAAAGAACATTGCTAAACTGATTCTATAAGGCTATAGTCACCATGATACCTAAACCATGTAAAGACTCAACAAAGAAAGAAAATTTCTGACCAATTTTCCCTATGAATTTTGATGAAAATAATCAATAAAATACTCACAAATCAAATCCAAGAAGACATCAAATACATCATTCACCATAATCAACAAGGTTTCATCCCATAGATGAAGAAAAAGTATTAGAAAAACTGGGAATAGTCCTATCTCAAGACCCAGATACACCAATCTTGGGCTAATACCAAAAAGATGCCCCACCAAACCACAAGGACATGTGCTTCACTATTATCAAAGCAGCTTTATTCATAATGGTCAGAAACAGGAAACAACCAAAATGACCTGAAGCTGAAGAAATACAGAAAATGTGGTTCATTTACACAACAGAGGTCTACTCAACTATTAAAACAGGGACATCATGAAATTTGCAGCCAAATGAATGGAACTAGAAAACATCATTGTGAGTTAGGTAACCTAGACCCAGGAAGACATGCATGGTATATCCTCCTAAGTGGATATTAGCCACAGAGTACAGGATACTCATGCTATACTACACAATTTTGAAGAGCTAAACAAGAAGGAAAGCCCAAGTACGGATGTTCGAATCTCACTTAGGGGGAATACAATAGTCATAGAAGGGAGTCAGATGGAGGATCTGTTTGGGAGTAGGGATGGATAGGGGAATGAGGGAGGGGTTAAGGATTGGATGTAGAGGGAGGCAGGATAGAGGGCCAGATGGCCAGAAGAATGAATGGAGAACAGGGGTTATTAGGGATCTAGGTATCTCTAGGCCATGCCAGATACCTGGAGTTAGGGAGCCTCCCAGTAGTCTATGGGGATGATTATAGATAAGATTTATAGAAATATATAATATATATATATATATATATATATATATATATACACACACACACACACACACACACACACACACACACACACACCATGGAACATGAAGAGGACATTTCCTGTAGCCAACAATATCCCACATGGAAAGTAAGGGTACCAGACAACACACAAAACTTTCAACCCGGGCTGAGAGATGGCTCAGTGGTTAAGAGCACTGGCTGCTCTTCCAGAGGTCCTGAGTTCAATTCCCAGCAACCACATGGTGGCTCACAACCATCTGTAATGGGCTGTGAGGCCCTCTTCTGGTGTGTCTGAAGAGAGTGACAGTGTATATGTAACATAAATAAATGTTTAAAAAATTAAAAAAAAAAAAACTTTCAACCCAAATTTTGTCCTGTCAGCAAGAAATGCAGGGACAAAGATGGAGTAAAGACTGAGGAATGGCCAACCAACAACCAGACCAAATTGAAACCTATCACAGGGAAAAGCACCAATCCCTGACACTATTAATGATACTCTGTTATGCTTACAGACAGGAGCACAGCATGACTGTCCTCTAAGGGGATCCACCAAGCAGCTGACTGAGGCTGACACAGAGACCCACAAGCAAACATTGGGTAGAGCATGGGGCCTCTTATGGAAGATTTGGGAGAATGATGGTGAGCCTCAAAGGGGCCCTTCACAGAAGACCAAGGAATCAACTAATATGGACCCTTGTGAGATCTCAGAGACTGAACCACCAACCAAAGAGTATACATGGACTGAACCTAATTCCTCAGCACATATGTAGTGGATGTGCAGCTCACTCTTTATGTAGCTCCCCAGAAATTGAAGTGTCGCTTGTCTGTGGAATCTGTTCCTTTGGCTGCTACCTTGTCTGGTCTCAGTGGGAGAGGATGTGCCTAGCCCTACAGAGACTTGATGTGCCAAGGTAGAGAAACACCCTGTGTGAGGGGGATACCAGGGAAGCGGGACAGCAACTGAGACTTAAAGTGAATAAGTAAATTAATTAATGAAAAAAATTTATGAATGAAATTTATTTAGATATATTAGCAATTGTGGGCATTGGATTAAAATAAAAATGGAAAAGGTTTTCAGGTATAATTAACAAAGCATCTCATCATTTTCCTTCATCCTTTTTCTGTGACTTAAAATTTAAAATGTTGAATTAAAAGATTGTAATGCTTTAATGATTAAAAAAACAGAATACAAATGAATTGCAACAAATCTTAATATTTTTAACTTTTTCAATATTAATTATTTTCATTTGTTTTAACTTTCAAACAGTGTGTCATAATTTTTTTAATATAGGCTTTTATCTGATACAGAAATATATGTTGAAATATATGAACATAGAATATTACAAAAGGGGCTCTCATTTAACTCTTCTACTGTGGTGCTGATTTGCAGAGGCAATATCCTCATCTGATTCTGAATCATATTCTAATATGTTCTGGATTTTCCCCCTCACTTATAAAGGCACTCTTGTGGAAAAAAATCATAAGTAATTGATTTGTTAGATCCCTTTACAGCAGTTTAATCGGTTAAGTATATATTGAGTCACTTCCTAATTATAACCCACTCTGTCACACACACACACACACACACACACACACACACACACACACACACACACACAACCTGAATGAGTCCCTATCTTCAGTTTTCCTAATCTTGTAGCCTGAATGAAAATATTAAGAGTTGATGAGAATTCTCATGAATAATTTAAGATTTACAGCAACATTTCCCAAGAATATACCATTTCTCATGATATTTGAATATTTTCCTTCAACAATCTATAATTTTAAGAGAAACATTTTACTGCTAAATTAGCTCTGAATTATTTGTCCAGAAAATTCAATATGGATTACCATTTTGAAATTTTTTTACTTTTTATTTATTGGACTTTTTTTTGTTTACATTTCAAATGTTATTCCCTTTCACGGTTTCCCGGACATAAGCCCACTAACTCATTCCACTCCACTTCTTATAGGGGTGTTCCCCTCCCACAACTACCCACCCTTCCTGCTCCCCCATCATACCCCAACACTGGGGGGTCTAGCCTTGGCAGGACCAAGGGCATCTTCTTCCATTGGTGCCCAACAGGGCCATCCTCTGCTACATATGTAGCTGGAGTCATGGGTCATTCCAGAAGTAGTCTGTGGGTAGTGGTTTAATCCCTGGGAGCACTAACTGGTTGTCATTGTTGTTCTTATCTGATTGCAAGCCCCGTCAGCTATTTCAATCCTTTCTCTAATTCCTCGAACTGGGATCTCATTTTCAGTTCAATGGTTTGCTGCTAGCATTCACCTCTGTGTTTGACAAACTCTGGCTGTACCTCTCAGGAGACCGCTATATCAAGCTCCTGTCAGCATATTCTTCTTAGCTTCATCAAATTTACCTAGTTTTGGTGCCTGAGTATATGCGAGCTGTATACCCATGTGGGGCAGGCTCTGAATGGCCGTTCCTTCAGTCTCTGCTCCAAACTTTGATTCCATATACTCTCCTATGAATATTTTTGTTGCCCCCCCTTTCAGAAGGAGTGAAGTATCTACACTTTGAATGTCCTTCTTGAATTTCATGTGGTCTGTGGATTAGGTCTTGGGTAATTCGAGCTTTGGGGCTAATACACGCTTATCAGAGAGTGTGTGTTTTTCCGGTTGGATTAGCTCACTCAGGATATTTTCTGGTTCATCCATTTGTATATGAATTTCATGAAGTCATTGTTTTTATAGCTGTGTAGATGTACCATATTTTCTGTATCTATTCACATGCTGAAGGGCATCTGAGTTCCTTCCAGCTTCTGGGTATTATAAATAAGGCTGCTATGAACATAGTGGATCATGTGTCCTTGTTTTATGTTAGAGCATCTTTTGGGTATATGCACAAGAGAAGTAGAGCTGGCTCCCCAGGTAGTGCAATGTCCAAGTTTCTGAGAAACCTCCAGACTACATTCAAGAGTGGTTGTACCAGTTTGCAATCACACCAACAATGGAGGAGTGTGCCTATTTCCCTACATGCTCGCAAGCATTTATTGTCACCTGAGGTTTTTATCTAAGCCATTCTAGTTTATGTGAGGTGTAATCTCAGGGTTGTTTTGATTTGTATTTCTCTGATAACTAAGGATGCTGAACATTGCTTAGGTACCTCTCAGCCATTTGATATTCCTCAGCTGAGAATTCTTTGTTTAGCTCTGTACTCCATTTTATTTTCCATCTTTATAGATTGAGTATTTCTTATTTACATTTTAAATGTTATTCCCTTTCCCGGTTTCCATACCAACATCCCCCTAACCCCTCCACTTCCCATTCCATATGGGTGTTCCCCTCCCAATCCTCCCCCCAGTAATGCCTTCCCCACAAGAATCCACCCTTGGCAGGAACAAGGGCTTCCCCTTCCACTGGTGCTCTTACTAAGCTTTTCATTGCTACCTATGCAGTTGGAGCCCAGGGTCAGTCCATGTATAGTCTTTGGGTAGAGGCTTAGTCCCTGGAAGCTCTGGTTGGTTGGCATTGTTGTTCATATGGGGTCTCGAGCCCCTTCAAGCTCTTTTAGTCCTTTCTCTGATTCCTTCAATGGGGGTCCCGTTCTCAGTTCAGTGGTTTGCTGCTGGCATTCGCCTATGTATTTGCCATATTCCGGTTGTGTCTCTCAGGAGAGATCTACATCCGGTTCCTGTCAGCCTGCACTTCTTTGCGTCATCCATCTTATCTAGTTTGGTGGCTGTATATGTATGGGCCGAATATGGGGCAGGCATTGAATGGGCGTTCCTTCAGCCTCTTTTCGAAACTTTACCTCCCTATCCCCTACTAAGGGTATTCTTGCCCCCTTCCTTTTTTAAAAAGATTTACTGACTTCTTTACTTTCATTTCTGTAACATGAATTTTCCTTACTTCTGTAGTTTTGTTTTTAAGGTTTTTTTTTTTTCACCCTTATGGCCTCATGAACTTTTTCACTTTTTTTTCCTCCATCTTTATTAAATTGGGTATTTCTTATTTACATTTCAAATGTTATTCCCTTTCCCAGTTTCCAGGACAACATCCCCCTAGTCCCTACACCTCCCCTTCTATAATGGTTGTTCCCATCCCCATCCTCCACCCATTACCGCCCTCTCCCCAACAATCCATGTGTGTTTTTCTGTGATTGGGTTACCTCACTCAGTATGATATTTTCCAGTTCCAACCATTTGCCTATGAATTGCATAAAGTCATTGTTTTTGATAGCTGAGTAGTATTCCATTGTGTAGATGTACCACATTTTCTGTATCCATTCCTCTGTTGAAGGGCATCTGGGTTCTTTCCAGCTTCTGGCTATTATAAATAAGGCTGCTATGAACATAGTGAAGCATGTGTCTTTTTTATATGTTGGGGCATCTTTTGGGTATATGCCCAAGAGAGGTATAGCTGGGTCCTCAGGTAGTTCAATGTCCAATTTTCTGAGGAACCTCCCGACTGATTTCCAGAATGGTTGTACCAGTCTGCAATCCCACCAACAATGGAGGAGTGTTCCTCTTTCTCCACATCCTCGCTGTCACCTGCGTTTATGATCTTAGCCATTCTCACTGGTTGTTTTGATTTGCATTTCCCGACTAAAGATGTTGAGCATTTCTTTAGGAGCTTCTCAGCCATTCTGTATTCCTCAGCTGTGAATTCTTTGTTTAGCTCTGAACCCCATTTTTTAATAGGGCTATTTGTCTCCCTGCAGTCTAACGTCTCGAGTTCTTTGTATATTTTGGATATAAGGCCTCTATCTGTTGTAGGATTGGTAAAGATCTTTCCCCAATCTGTTGGTTGCCATTTTGTCCTAACCACAGTGTCCTTTGCCTTACAGAAGCTTTGCAGTTTTATGAGATCCCATTTGTCGAATCTTGATCTTAGACCACAAGCCATTGGTGTTTTGGAAATTTTTTCCAGTGCCCATGTGTTCGAGATGCTGCCCCAGTTTTTCTTCTATTAGTTTGAGTGTATCTGGTTTGATGTGGAGGTCCTTGATCCACTTGGACTTAAGCTTTGTAGAGGGTGATAAGCATGGATCGATCTGCAATCTTCTACATGTTGACCTCCAGTTGAACCAGCACCATTTGCTGAAAGTGCTATCTTTTTTCCATTGGACGGTTTTCGCTCCTTTGACAAAATCAAGTGACCATAGGTGTGTGGGTTTATTTCTGGGTCTTCAACTCTATTCCACTTGTCTGCCTGTCTCTGTACCAATATCATACAGTTTTGATCACTACTGATCTGTAATACTGCTTGAGTTCAGGGTTAGTGATTCCACTGGAAGTCCTTTTATTGTTGAGAATAGTTTTTGCTCTACTGGGGTTTTTGTTATTCCAGATGAATTTGCAAATTGTTCTGTCTAACTCTATGAAGAATTCGATTGGAATTTTGATGGTGATTACATTGAATCTGTACATCGCTTTTGATAAAATGGCCATTTTTATTATATTAATCCTGCCAATCCATGAGCATGGGAGATCTTTCCATCTTCTGAGATCTTCAATTTCTTTCGTCAGAAGCTTGAAATTCTCATCATACTGATCTTTCACTTGCTTGGTTAAATTCACACCAAGTTTTTTTATATTATTTGGAACTATTATGAAGAGTGTCATTTCACTAATTTCTTTCTCGGCTTGTTTCCCTTTTGTGTAGAGGAAGGCTACTGATTTATTTGAGTTAATTTTATACCCATCCAGTTTGCTGTAGGTGTTTATCAGGTTTAGTAGTTCTCTGGTGGAACTTTTTAGGTCATGTAAATATACTATCATATTATCTGCAATAGTGATATTTTGACTTCATCCTTTCCAATTTATTTCCTATTGATCTCCTTTTGTTGTCTGATTGCTCTGGCTAGGACTTCAAGAACTATATTGAATAAGTAGGAGAGAGTGGGCAGCCTTGTCTAGTCCCTGATTTTAGTGGGATTGCTTCAAGTTTCTCTCCATTTAGTTTAATGTTAGCTACTGGTTTGCTGTATAGGGCTTTTACTATGTTTATGTGTAGGCCTTTAATTCCTATTCTTTCCAGGGCTTTTATCATGAAGGGGTGTTGAATTTTGTCAAATGCTTTCTCAGCATCTAATGACATGATCATGTGGTTTTTATCTTTCAATTTGTTTATATACTGGATTTCATTGATGGCTTTCAGTATACTAAACCATCCCTGCATACCTGGGATGAAACCTACTTGATCATAATGGATGATTGTTTTGATGTTTTCTTGGATTCGGTTTGTAAGAATTTTATTGAGTATATTTGCATCAATATTCATAAGGGAAATTGGTCTGAAGTTCTCTTTCTTTGTTGGGTCTTTGTGTGGTTTAGGTATAAGAGTAATTGTGGCTTCACTGAAGGAATTCGGTAGCACTCCATTTGTTTCAACTTTGTGGAATAGTTTGGATAATATTTTTATGAGTTCTTCTATGAAGGTCTGATAGAATTCTGCACTGAACACATCTGGTCCTGGGCTCTTTTTGGTTGGTAGACTTTTAATGACTGCTTCTATTTCTTCAGGACTTATGAGGTTGTTTAAATGGTTTATCTGCTCCTAATGTAACTTTGTTTCCAGATATTTGCCTAGGAAAATGTTCATTTCCTCCAGATTTTCAAGTTTTGTTGAATATAGGCCTTTGTTGTAGCATCTGATGATTTTTTTTAAATTTCCTCTGATTCTGTAGTTATGTCCCTTTTCAATTCTGATTTTGTTAATTGGACATACACTCTGTGTTCTCTGGTTAGCTAAGGATTTATCTATCTTATTGATTTTCCCAAAGAACCAGCTTTTGGTTGTGTTGATTCTTTATTTAGTCCTTTATGTTTCTACGTGGTTGATTTCAGCTCTGAGTTTGAATATTTCCTGCCTTCTACTCCTCCTCTGTATATTTGCTTCTTTTTGTTCTAGAGCTTTTAGGTGTGCTGTCAAGCTGCTGATATATGCTCTCTCCTGTTTCTTTTTGTGGGCACTCAGAGCTATGAGTTTTCCTCTTAGCACAGCTTTCATCGTGTCCCATAAGTTTGGGTATGTTGTACCTTCATTTTCATTAAATTCTAAAAAGTTTTTAATTTCTTTCTTTATTTCTTCCTTGACCATGTTATCATTGAGTAGAGCATTGTTCAACTTCCATGGGCGTTCTTTCCTTGTTGTTATTGAACACCAGCTTTAGCCCGTGGTAGTATGATAGGATGCATGGGATTATTTCTATCTTTCTGTATCTGTTGAGGCCTGTTTTGTGCCCGATTATACGGTCAATTTTGGGAAAAGTACCTTGAGGTGGTGGAAAGAAGGTATATCCTTTTGTTTTAGGATAGAATGTTCTATAAATATCTGTTAAGTCCATTTGGTTCATGACTTCTCTTAGTCTCTCTATGTCTCTGTTTAATTTCTGTTTCCATGATCTGTCCAATGATGAGAGTAGGGTATTGAAATCTATTATTATTGTGTGAGGTGCAATGTGTACTTTGAGCTTCAGTAAGGTTTCTTTTATGTATGTAGGTGCCATTTTATTTGGAGCATAGATACTTAGGATTAAGAGTTCATCTTGGTTGATTTTTCCTTTGATAAATATGAAGTGTCCTACCTTATTCTTTTTGATGAATTTTGATTGAAAATTGATTTCATTCGATATAATAATGGGTACTGCAGCTTGCTTCTTCAGACAAAAGCTTGCTAGGAAAGCTGTTTTCCAGCTTTTTACTCTGAGGTAATGTCTGTCTTTCTCTCTAAGGTATGTTTCCTGTAGGCATCAAAATGCTGGGTCCTCATTACATATCCAGTTTGTTAATCTGTTTCTTTTTATTGGAAAATTGAGTTCATTGATGTTGAGAGATATTAAGGAATAGTGATTGTTGCTTCCTGTTATCTTCATATTTGGAGATGAGATTATGTTTGTGTGCTTCTCTTCTCCTTGTTTTGTTGAAAACCATTAGTTTCTCGCTTTTTTTTTTTTTTTTTTTTTTTTTTTTTTACAGCGTAGCTTGCTTTCTTTTGTTGGGCTTTTCCATTTATTATCCTTTGTTGGGCTGGGTGTGTAGAAACAAATTGTGTAAATTTGGTTTTGTCATGAAATATCTTGGTTTCTCCATCTGTGTTAATTGAGAGATTTACTGAATTCAGTAACCTAGGCTGGCATTTGTGTTCTCTTAGGGTCTGTATGACATTTGTCTAGGATCTTCTGGCTTTCATAGTATCTTGTGAGAAGTCTGGTTACTAGCCCTTTTTCCCTTACTGCTTTTAACATTCTTTCTTTATTTTGTGCATTTTTGTTTTGACTATTATGTGACGGGAGGTGTTTCTTTTCTGGTCCAATATATTTAGAGTTCTGTAGGCTTCTTGTATATTTATGGGCATCTCTTTCTTTAGGTTAGGGAAGTTTTCTTCTACAATTTTGTTGAAGATATTTACTGGTCCTTTGAGTTGGGAGTCTTCACTCTCTTCTATACTGATTATCCTTACGTTTGATCTTCTCATTGTGTCCTGGATTTCCTGGATGTTTTGGGCTAGTAGCTTTTTCCATTTTACAGTATCTTTGACAGTTGTGTCAATGATTTCTATGGAACCGTTGATCCTGAGATTCTTCTATCTCTTGTATTCTGTTGGTGATGCTGGCATCTGTGACTCCTGATCTCTTCCCTAGGTTTTCTATCTCCAGGGTTGTCTCCCTTTGTGCTTTCTTTATTGTTTCTGTTTCCATTTTTAACTCCTGGATGGCTTTGTTCATTTCCTTCTCCTGTTTTGTTGTTTTTATTTCCAGTAGTTCTTTAAGGGATTTCTGTGTTTCCTTTTTAAGGGTTTCTAGTGGTTTACTTGTGTTGTCCTGTATTTCCTTAAGGGAGTTATTTATGACCTTCTTAAAGTCCTCCATCATCATGATAAAATGTGATTTTAAATCTAGATCTTGCTTTTCTGGTGTGTTTGGATATTCAGTGTTTGCATTGTTGGGAGAATTGGGCTCTGATGATATCAACTGGTCTTGGTTTCTCTTGCTTGGATTCCTGTGCTTGCCTCTCGCCATCAGGTTGTCTCTGGTCACATCTCCCAGTTTTCTGTTTTTTTTTTTAAGCAAACAGGACACCCAGATATAGGAGAGCGAAGACAGAGGTCATATCCTCGTACAAAGTTGGCGAACCTGTACAAGAGAGATACCCTTACGCTGTTGTTGGGACCCAGGGCTCTCCCGACCCGTTGCACTGCCATTTTTTGAGGGAGGGAAAACTGGGGCAGAAACCCTCATGTAATATGACATGCCTTCCAGGGAGCGTATTTGGTAGAACTTCCCTGTGCGATGCTAAGCTCGTCACCCCTCATGGGCTGCTCAAGCCGGACACTCTAATCCTGTGCAATGAACCGAGGTTCGAGGAGTGCAAGAGCTGTCCAGCCGGCGACCTGTTGCTTGACCATGGTCAACCAGATATCGGCTGACGCTCCTTGTTCAAGGGCTACAAGCGCCTGGGCGATCACTACTTTGTCCTTTCTTGTTTGAGATCTCAATTTGCAAAGCAACCAGAGGAGTAACACTAATCCACAGCAGAGGATCACTCCAAAAAGTCCCACTCCCACCCATTCCTTCAAATAAGAGACTGCTGAGGTGATCCAGGACGACAATCCCTCCGTCAAAGACAGGTCCAGTCGGGTAGAATTTACTTGAATGATGGTCGTTCTCAGCTCCCGAAGGGTCTGTTCAAACTCCGAGGTCCAATTCTGTAACAGATGCTGTGAAAGACTCTTAGACAGATTAGCAGCTCGGGTAAATTTGTCATATTATATGGAGGTGACACAAAGGCCTGGAAGTTTTTGCTCACAGCCAAGCTGGGCCAGTTGCCATAGAATGTCTAATTGCTCTCGGACCAGATCTATACGTTGGTTGACAAACATAAGGCCTCCCTATATCTGAGTATTGGCGAGGCCTGTCTGTCCAGAGCCACAGAGACGGTGGCGATAAATCATTGATAGTTTGGGTTGTCTGTACTGAATTTGACAAGGCCAATGCGAGGAGGCAGTAACGAGGCAGCGACTGCTGTCGAAAGCAATAATGCCAGCAATAATAGCAGAAGTACCAAAATCTCTTTTTCCTCTAAATAAGGTCATGGTCCCCGGGGCATCAACAGGGATCGGGATAAAGCGAGGCATGCGGGTAACTACTGCGATATTTTATATGAGTAGCTGTCCAGACAGAGGCAGCAGGTTTGATGTTCCCCGTCCAGGAAAATGACAACCGTCCCTTTTCGCCCTTTCCTCCAAGTAGCATCGCCATGGGTGTAAGATCAGTGCAGCTACCATTAACGCAATGTAAGGCCACCACCATAGAGAACTGTGGCGTTAGCCACAATGTCCTCCTCACCAGTTCCCCATGTGGCCTCCCTTAACCAAGCAGAAGATTGATTATATAACATAATGCAAGGGAGATCAAAAGATGTTTTGTTGAATATGCCAAAACAAAGGCTGCCCTTAAGGGGAATAGTCCTATTTTCTTTTAGTCGTTCAACCTGTGGATCCTTAGGTAAATAGGCCAACCCTAAATCCCTGTTAGTGGTACATCACCGGCATCGGGAGTGGAAAGGTTGACATTATTCCCCATCGTAGCTCGCCCTGCACCTTTGCTGGCATCCATGGAAGAAGAGTGAGGAGGTGCAGGAGTCCCAGTCCCTTCTTGATCACTTGCTGTGATGCTCCAAGTAAGTCGTCCTGGGATCCATATGGGATTTTCATTGTCCTGTCGAAAAACACAGACAGCTCCCTTGGATCTTATTAAAACAGGATCCAGGCCTTTCCATTCATTTGTTAATACATCCTTCCATTTGACTAATTCTTTTGACCTCTTGGGCTCTGAGCAATGTCGCTCAGCCGCTGTTTGTCCAGCTTCATCAAGATTTTAAAAATTTAAGGTAAAAAGGGCCAGAGCAGTGGCCACTCGGGGTGTTGGGGGGAGTTCTATCATAATTCCCCTTCTTTGTTTTATTAAATATGATTTGAGCGTCCGATGAGCACGCTCTATGATTCCCTGTCCTTGAGGGTTGTAGGGCAGGCCCGTCAGGTGGGTAACCTGCATCTGAGCACAAAACTGACGGAATTTTTGAGATGTGTAGGCGGGGCCATTGTCAGTTTTTACACATGTTGGCTTTCCCCAAGCACTCCATGCTTCAAGGCAGTGCTGAATGACATGTGTTGTTTTATCTCCTGTAAGTGGGGTGGCATGTAGAATGCCAGAACATGTGTCTATAGATACATGCACATACTGTAATTTTCCAAAAGTAGAATTATGAGTAACATCCATTTGCCAGATTTGTAATGGCTGTATTCTCTCGGGTTGACCCGATGTGAGGAACTGGGAGGAACAGCACAGTTGGCATTGGGTGACTATATCACGTGCCTCTTTTCTAGTTATAGAGAAGCGCAATGTAAAGTTTCTGAAGTGACATGGAAATTGCCATGAAGGCTTTAGCGGACCTCTAAAGGAGAGGCCAGGGCCACAAGCTATCATTTTGTGGCTTTGTCAGCCAAATCATTCTCTGAATTCATTGGGCCAGGGGAGTCCAGAATGGGCCCGTGATATGAGTAATGTATACAGGGAATCTTCTATTTAATAGGATAATTTGGATTTTTGGAAAATATCTGCCACCTTACTAGTGGTTTTAATTATACCCGGTTTCAAGAATACTAACAGCATTAACCACATAGGAGGAATCTGAAACAATATTTAGAGGAACCTGAATTTTCAATGACCTCCATGACCAATAGGCATTCTACCACTTGGGATGAGGTTTCAAAATATTGTCATTGAGAATACTTGGGAGTTTACTACATATGCTCCCACCCCTGTTTTTGACCCATCCAGATACACCATTATCCCTCCTTTAATGGTCTGTGGGATGTGACGCGAGGGAAAACAATAGGTTGTGATCTTGCAAAACACAATAGGGGTGTTTAGGATAATGATTATCTATCTTCCTGTAAAGGATGTGAGCAGCACTGCCCAATCATCAGAGGTAGCTGCTAGAGTTTGGACCTGGTAGGGTGTATATGGGATAATCAAGGATTGGGGTGGAGTCCCAAAATGACAGATGGCAGCTTTTAGGCCCTTAATAGCCAGATGTGCTACTGCGGCTGGATACCAGTCAATAATCTTCACAGGGGAAGCATGTGGATGGATCCATAACAGTGGACCTTGTTGCCATAAAACTGCAGTGGGTAAATCCTTGGTATCTAGTACACAGAGTGAAAAAGGTAGAGACCAATCAATGCGTTGCAATTGGGCCTGTTTATGGCATCTTCTACTTTTAGTAAGGCCTTGGTTGCAGCGGAGTTAGCACACGAGGGGAGGTGATGTGGCCGTCCTTCCAATATTTCGAACAAAGGTTTTAATTCCGTGGAAGGGATTTTCAAAAATGGTCTCAACCAGTTGATATCTCCCAAGAGCTTCTGAAAGTCATTAAGAGTATGGAGGTGGTCTCTACGGATTTCCAGTCTCTGGGGTATAATCTTATCAGGGAAAATAATGGATCCTAGAAAATGACCTGTGTCAGCAATTTGGACCTTTTCTGTAGCAATATGTAAGTCCCATTGTTTAAGGGTTTTTTGTAAGGAATAGGCTTGTTTGAGTAATTCTAAGTCTTTATGACACATCAATATATCATCCATGTAATGGATTAACAGTGAATTTGGATAGGTCTCCCTGACTGGTTTGAGGGCTTCCTGAACATATAACTGACACATCGTAGGGCTATTGGCCATGCCCTGAGGTAGGACCTTCCACTGGTATCTTTCATCAGGTTCAGTATGATTAATTGATGGGACAGTAAAAGCAAACCTGGGCCTATCTGGGGGGTAAAGCAGAATAGAGAAAAAACAATCCTTGATATCTATTATTACCAAATTCCAATCTTTTTGTAGGGCCGAGAGTATAGGAAGGCCCCGCTGAATGGGTCCAAGGGATTCCATCTGATCGTTAATGGCCCTCAAGTCATGGAGTAGTCGCCATTTTCCTGATTTTTTCCTTATTACAAAAATTGGGGTGTTCCAAGGAGAGGTGGAGGGCTCCAAATGTCCCAATCTTAATTGTTCATCCACCAGTCCTGTAGCTGCCTGTAATTTCTCAGAGGTTAATGGCCATTGGGGAACCCACACCGTGTCCTCCGTCCTCCATGGTATGGGTCGTGCTGCCCCAATGGCGCCTAGGAAAAACCCAGGCCTTGTTTATGGGGGTTGGCGATCGGTTCAATGGGCATGAGACAACCCTGTTCTAATCGCCCTAGGCCTTTCCCTTCCTTATAGCCCATCCTTGACATCATGTGGGCCACTTGTGGGGGGTATTCATTAGATAAGGTCAGTCCCATGGTCTGCATAACATCCCTCCCCCAAAGATTAACAGGCAGGGGAAGTACATAAGGAATAAATTGTCCCTGTCGGCCATCGGCAGTTGTCCAAGTTAGAGTGGCAGAGCTGATCATAGGGCATGACTGGTAGCCTAATCCTTGTAGTGAGTGAGAAGATTTTGTGGTAGGCCATGATTGAGGCCACCATTTTGAGGAAATTATACTTTTATCAGCCCCAGTATCCAGTATGCCTTCGAATTTCTTTCCATTAATTTCTAAGCTCAATTTTGGGCGGTTGTTATGGTGAACCACCAAATATGCCGAATCATGACCAGTGGACCCCATGGGTCCCTTGGTATCCTGTATCGTGGCCTGGGAGCACGGAAGGAGTAATAACTGTGCTATTCTATCTCCTTTACTTATGGAAAAAACCCCATTGGGACTTGAACAAAGAATCTGAATATCAAGAGAGCGCTGAGCTTCAACAAGGCCTGGATGGACTATCAGTCCTTGTAGGGCGAGAGATCCTCTCCCAAGGACAAGGCCTATGGTTCCCGGGGTTAGAGGCCCCACAGTCGGAGCAGGAATTTGCTGAATGCCCATCTGGGGCATTAGAAAGAAGTCTGAGGCGGCACGCAGGTCCAATTTTGTGTCGCCTCTTGGGGGACCTCCTCTGCCAGGGTCGTGGCCCTGTGAAAGCGGTTCCCATATCTTTGAGGGCCCTGGGACCGGCGGCCCACCAGCCCGTTTTTTGACATCTCATTAGGTCGAGTCTCCAAAGGAGGGAGTAGTTTGCCTTTAATGTCTCTCACTGATCGGCACTGGTCAGCCCTATGGTAGCCTTTGCCACATCGGACACAGAGGGTTGCAGACCCCCTGTCTCTTTTTGTCATCCTGCAGTCTCTTTTTAGATGGCCTGTTTTCCCACATTGAAAGCATGATCTTTTATCCGTCCCTTTAACGGGGCGTCGCTGGAACTGGAGAATGGCGGCCGCCAGGCCTGAGTTAGTAAGGGGCCCTCCAAGTTCCCTGCAAACTCTAAGCCAATCCTGTAGCCCTTTATTTCTTCGGGGGGCTATGGCTGTTCGGCACTCCTGGGTGGCTTGCTCGAAAACGAGCTGTTCTATTAGTGGTGCTGCTTGTTCAGGATCACCAAAGATTCGTCCTGCAGCCTCTGTCATTCTAGCTACAAAATCTGAGAAATTTTCCTGGGGTCCCTGAACGATTTTTGTAAGTTGATTATCAATCCCTCCTCTCCTGGACAGTGCCTTCCAGGCTCTAATAGCCGTGCTGGAGACCTGAGCATAGGCGCCCCAGTGGTAAGCAGACTGATCAGCTGCAAAGCGGCCCTGTCCTGTTAAGAGTTCGAAAGTCCATTCTTGTTGCTCAGGTATTATGGCCGTAGCATTCGCTCTGGCCTGTGTTTGGGCTGCCTCATACCAGAGCGCTTTCCAGTCCATGTATTGGCCCATGCTGGCAAGGGCTGCCTTAGCAATCATCTGCCAATCAGCTGGTGTCAATGCTGTCATGGACAACCTGTCCAGTTGTGTTAGAGTAAAGTTGGCCGTGACTCCATACTTTCTAACTGATTCCGCTAATTCCTTAATCTGATTATATTCAACAGGGGCATGGACCCGTCCTCCCTCTGGAGTCTCAAAGATAGGAAATGTCATACTCAGCTTTCTTCTCACCCTCTCGGGGACTAGTGAGAAGGCGCGTGAGCGTGTCTCATATGGAGGGGGCGCCATTGGTGGCGGCCGCGCTAGAAGGCTTCTATTACTTCCCCTACATTCATCGGGGTAATATCTTTCCTTCTCATATTTAGCTGCTTCCTCATCTAGCTCGGCCTCCTCCTCTGAGTCTAAGGTTTTATTTTCAGAGCTTTCAGAACTGTTGAGGTTCAGCGCTTCTAGCTCTTTCACAGGGTATAGGCTGGCTCCCCCTCCTGGTTTATGTGTAGAGGAGGAAGTGCTGGAATCTGAAATTTTCAACGCTCCCTTGTCTGCAGACTTACCGGGAGGGCACTTTTTCTTTCTTAGGACGTCCTTTTTCTTGCGTGCGCCCAACCTCTCACTACGTTCGGTTTCTGACAGACTTTCCCGGACTACCTCGAGAGTGGCCTGTCCTTCTACTACTGCTGCCTTACACGTTTCATCCTTTAAACAATTCTTAACCAGCATCCATATAGCTTTAGTCCCTAGGTGCAGATCCTCTTCCGCCAATTTTCTGTCAAGGTCTTTTCCAAGTTTGTTCCATGAGGCAATCGTAAACGAGCATGAACAGGCAAACCAAGGCGCCACCCTCTCCGCCTCCTTCACAAAGTTTTTAAGTGTTCCTCCTCCAATTTTGATGTCCCTCTGCTTTAACACTGTTTCCAAGGCCGTGACCACAGACTGTGGGGATCCCATGATGGGCCAGGAACGCAGGCGGCTTATCTACGTCCGTCTGACAAGGCGTGAGGTGAAAGGGTAGAGACGGACACGCTGCTCTCTTATGTACGGGAGTCTTACACGCGCCTCCCTGGACGGTGCCGCTTATCTACGTCAGCCTTATCGCGTCCTTGCTCCTCAACAGTCAAAATCGAAGGTAATAGGGAGCTGCGCAAAGCTCACTTATATACGAGAGACTGAGACGCGCCTTCAGCTGCTGTGATCGTCCTTTTAACAGCGAAAACGGTGAAAACTGAACATAAAGAGTAGGGTGGCTCCCAGGACAAATACTATAGCCTCAACAAATCCTTCCCAAGGCGGTGACAACCCCAGACCAAAGTCCAAGAGAGGGCTGCCTCTCTGAACATACCTACCTGCAGTTCTGAACCCTCCTTGTCGCCAAGGGATCTCCGAAGGTGCTGACGATGGCGAGGTCTTTCCCGGGTTTTTGGCACCAGATGTCCCGCGCTACGTCTCGCCAGCAGGAACGACACGGCACACACAGGATCCTTCTGCAGAAAAAGCTTTAATGCGTCTTGAGAGGGAGAGCATAAGCTTACAATGCGGAGACGCCAAGTGAGGAATAACCATCCCTTATATAGGAAACTATCCTCGCCTAGGACGTGTCACTCTCTGACTGGTCGCTGCCAATTATGCCAGATGACATACCAAAACGTACGTGTCCCTTTGAGTAGGGAAGTTACCAGGCGCCTGCGTATTGCCCTTTTTACTAGGTGCATTCTGTCGGATGCTGGTGCCATCTTGTAATGGAGTATGTGAGGACAGCTCCTCACATATGTGAGGACAGCTCCTCGGACAGCTCCTCACATCTGTGAGGACAGCTCCTCGGACAGCTCCTCACACCCTTTCCCAGTTTCCATGCCAACATCCCCCTAACCCCTTCCCCTCCCCTTCTTTATGGGTGTTCCCCTCCCCATCCTCCCCCAATTGCCGCCCTCCCACCAACAGTCACATTCACTGGGGGTTCAGTCTTAGCAGGACCAAGGGCTTCCTCTTCCACTGGTGATCTTACTAGGATATTCATTGCTACCTATGAGGTTAGAATCCAGGGTCAGTCCATGTATAGACTTTGGGTAGTGGCTTAGTCCCTGGAAGCTCTGGTTTCTTGGCATTGTTGTTCATATGGGGTCTAGAGTCCCTTCAAGCTCTTCCAGTTCTTTCTCTGATTCCTTCAACAGGGGTCCTGTTCTCAGTTCAGTGGTTTGCTGCTGGCATTCGCCTATCTATTTGCTGTATTCTGGCTGTGTCTCTCAGGAGAGATATACTTCCGGCTCCTGTCAACTTCCACTTCTTTGCTTCATCCATCTTGTCTAATTGGGTGGCAGTATATGTATGGGTCACATGTGGGGCAGGCTCTGAATGGGTGTTCCTTCTGTGTCTGTTTTAATATTTGCCTCTCTATTCCCTGCCAAGGGTATTCTTGTTCCCCTCTTAAAGAAGGAGTGAAGCATTCACAATTTGATCATCCTTCTTGAGTTTCATGTGTTCTATGCATCTAGGCCAATTCAAGCATTTGGGCTAATAGCCACTTATCAATGAGTGCATACCATGTATGTTTTTCTGTGATTGGGTTACCTCACTCAGGATGATATTTTCCAATTCCATCCATTTGCCTAAGAATTTCATAAAGTCATTGTTTTTATAGGTGAGTAATATTCCATTGTGTAGATGTACCACATTTCCTGTATGCATTCCTCTGTTGAAGGGCATCTGGTTTATTTCCAGCTTCTGGCTATTATAAATAAGGCTGCTATGAACATAGTGTAGCACGTGTCTTTTGTATATGTTGGGGCATCTTTTGGGTATATGCCCAAGAGAGGTATAGCTGGGTCCTCAGGTAGTTCAATGTCCAATTTTCTGACGAACCTCCAGACTGATTTCCAGAATGTGTGTACCAGTCTGCAATCCCACCAACAATGGAGGAGTGTTCCTCTTTCTCCACACCCTCGCCAGCATTTGCTGTCACCTGAATTTTTGATCTTAGCCATTCTCACTTGTGTGAGGTGAAATCTCAGGGTTGTTTTGATTTGCATTTCCCTTATGACTAAAGATGTTGAACATTTCTTTAGGTGTTTCTCAGCCATTCGGTATTCCTCAGCTGTGAATTCTTTGTTTAGCTCTGAACCCCATTTTTAATAGGGTTATTTGTCTCCCTGCGGTCTAACTTCTTGAGTTCTTTGTATATTTTGGATATAAACCCTCTATCTGTTGTAGGACTGGTAAAGATCTTTTCCCAATCTGTTGGTTGCCGTTTTGTCCTAACCACAGTGTCCTTTGCCTTACAGAAGCTTTGCAGTTTTATGAGATCCCATTTGTTGATTCTTGATCTTAGACCATAAGCCATTGGTATTTTGTTCGTGAAATTTTTTCCAGTGCCCATGTGTTCGAGATGCTTCCCTACTTTTTCTTCTATTAGTTTGAGTATATCTGGTTTGATGTGGAGATTCTTGATCCACTTGGACTTAAGCTTTGTACAGGGTGATAAGCATGGCTAGATCTCCAGTTGAACCAGCACCATTTTCTGAAAATGCTATCTTTCTTCCATTGGATGGTTTTGGCTCCTTTGTCAAAAATCAAGTGACCATAGGTTTGTGGGTTCATTTCTGGGTCTTTAATTCTATTCCATTGGTCTATCTTTCTGTCTCTGTACCAGTACCATGCAGTTTTTATCACTATTGCTCTGTAATACTGCTTGAGTGCAGGGATAGTGATTCCCCTGAAGTCCTTTTATTGTTGAGGATAGTTTTGCTATCCTGTGTTTTTGTTATTCCAGATGAATTTGCAAATTGTTCTGTCTAACTCTTTGAAGAATTGGATTGGTATTTTGATGGGGATTGCATTGAATCTGTAGATCGCTTTTTGGTAAAATGGCCATTTTTACTATATTAATCCTGCCAATCCATGAGCATGGAGATCTTTCCATCTTCTGAGGTCTACATTATTTTTTATGGTTCTGTTGTTGTTTTCTATGGTATTTTCTGCCCCTGAAATTCTCTCTTGTGTTCTCTTGTATTCTGCTTGTGATGCTTATATCTATGACTCCTGACCTTCCCTAGGTTATCTATCTCCAGGTTTGTCTCCCTTTGTGCTTTCTTTATTGTTTCTATTTCCATTTTAAAATCCAGGATTGTTTCGTCCATTTCCTTCACTTGTTTGTTTGGGTTTTCCTGTAATTCTTTAAGGGATTCCTTAAGGGATTTTTGTGTTTCCTCTTTAAGGGCTTCTATTTGTCTACTTGTGTTGTCCTGTATTTCTTTAAGAAAGTTATTTGTATCCTTTTTGGTTTTGTTTTGTTTTGTTTTCCATCTTTATTTAATTGGGCATTTTTTTGTCTTAAATTTTCTTCAGTTCATTTATTTATTTTTTGTTATCTTAATTAACTTGAGTATTTCTTATTTACATTTCAATTGTTATTCCCTTTCCAGGTTTCCATACCAACATCCCCCTTACCCCTCTCCTTCCCCTTCTATATTGGTGTTCGCCTCCCCATCCTCCCCCCATTACCGCCCTCCCCTCAACAATCACATTCACTGGGAGTTCAGTCTTGGCAGGACCAAGGGCTTCCAACTGGTGCCCCTACCAGGCTATTCATTGCTACCTATGAGGTTGGAGCCTAGGGTCAGTCCATGTATAGTCTTTGGGTAGTGGCTTAGTCCCTGGAAGCTCTGGTTCCTTGGCATTATTGTTCATATGGGGTCTCAAGCCCCTTCAAGCTCTTCCAGTCCTTTCTCTGATTCCTTCAACGGGGGACCCATTCTCAGTTCAGTGGTTTGCTGCTGGCATTCACCTATCTATTTGCTGTATTCTGGCTGTGTCTCTCAGGAGAGATCTACATCCGGTTCCTGTAGGCTTGCACTCCTTTGCTTCATCGATCTTACCTAATTGAGTGGCTGTATAAGTATGGGCCACGTTTGGGGCAGGTTCTGAATGGGTGTTCCTTCTGCCTCTGTTTTAAACTTTGCCTCCCTATTCCCTGCCAAGTGTATTCTTGTTCCCCTTTAAAGAAGGAGTAAAGCATTCGCATTTTGGTCATCCCTCTTGAGTTTCATGTGTTCTGTGCATCTAGGCCAATTCAAGCATTTGGGCTAATAGCCACTTATCAATGAGTGCATACCATATATGTTTTTCTGTGATTGGGTCACCTCACTCAGGATGATATTTTCCAGTTCCATCGATTTGTCTATGAATTTCATAAAGTCATTTTTTTTGATAGGTGAGTAATATTCCATTGTGTAGATGTACCATATTTTCTGTATCCATTCCTCTGTTGAAGGGCATCTGGGATCTTTCAAGCTTCTGGTTGTTACAAATAATGCTGCTATGAACATAGTGGAGCAGGCGTCTTTGTTATATGATGGGGTGTCTTTTGGGTATATGCCCAAGAGAGGTATAGCTGGGTCCTTAGGTAGTTCAATGTCCAATTTTCTGAGGAACCTCCAGACTGATTTCCAGAATGGTTGTACCAGTCTGCAATCCCACCAACAATGGAGGAGTGTTCCTTTCTCCACATCCTCGCCTAAGTTTTTGATCTTAGCCATTCTCACTTGTGTGAGGTGAAATCTCAGGGTTGTTTTGATTTGCATTTCCCTTATGACTAAAGATGTTGAACATTTCTTTAGGTGTTTCTCAGCCATTCGGCATTCCTCAGCTGTGAATTCTTTGTTTAGCTCTGAACTCCATTTTTTTTTAAAGTCCTCCATCAGCATCATAAAATGTGATTATAGATCCAAATCTTGCTTCTCTGGTGTGTTTGGATATCCAGTATTTGCTTTGGTGGTAGAATTGGGCTCTGATGATGCCAAGTAGTCTTGGTTTCTGTTGCTTCTGTTCCTGTGCTTATCTCTTGCCATCAGGTTGTCTCTACTGTTGGCTTGTCTTATTGACTCTGAAAGTGGCTTGGCCCTCCTGTAGGCTTGTGTGACAGTACTCCTGTGGACCTTTTTTCTTTCAGTTGGATCTGGGAACAGAATGCTCTCCTCTCAGGTGTGGCAGTGCTCCTGCTGACTGGCTTTCAGCTCTTGGCACAGGCAGAAACAGCAAAGGTCCTGCCCCTGACTGCTCCTAGGTCCCTGTGCCTAGGGGGCACAGATGGCACTAGGCAATTTCCTCTTGGGTCAAGAATGTGGGCAGAAAGGTTTTGTCAACTTTGGGTTCAGGAGTTTCCACCCTTTTGAGTATTCTGGTTCTCCCACAAGGGATTTGGGTGCAGGGAGCTATGACTGGTTCAGTTCAGTTCTGGGCGCAGACGTTGACCATTTTTCTTAATTCATTAACTGCTTATGATCACTCTATATGGACATATTATATGATTCACTTATTTATTATTTATTTATTCAGTTATTTGCAGTCAAATAATTTTATTTTAAATCAACCATAAGCTCACATCACACACTTTACTCAGCAGGTCACTATAGAAATCATGGTAGTATGGGTGAGAATCCTTGTGGTAGTTTGAAAAGGAATGGCTCCAACAGGTTGGTAAATTTGAATGCTTGGTCATCAGGAAGTGGCACTATTAGAAAGTATGTCCTTGTTGGAGTAGGTATGGCCTTGCTGGAAAAAGTGAAAAGTGTGTTACTGAGGGTAGGTGTTGAATTTTAAAATGCTCAAGCCAGGCCCAGTATCTATCTCTCTCTCTCTCTCTCTCTCTCTCTCTCTCTCTCTCTCTCTCTCTCTCTCTCTTCTCTTCTCTTCTCTCTCTCTTCCTATTACCTATGGATTGAGATGTAGAACTCTCAGCTATTCTTACACCATGTCTACCTGCAGTTCACCATGGTCCCTGTCATGTCAATAATGAGTAAAATTTCTGAAAGGTAAACTAACCCCATTTAATGTTTTCCTTTATATGAGTTTCTGTACTCATTATATCAATTCACAGCAAGAAATATTCTAAGACACTTATCAATGGGAGATGGGATACACTGTGGCTTCACCTCTAGAGACTCACTTGTTCTTCCCCATGTTTCAAAGGCATTTTCTCCAAATCCAATAACAGCATATATGTGCAAACAAATCAGCCATTGCTGCACCTCAGCAGTGTGGATCTGCTGAGGCTCTAGGGGCCCTTTGTATTCTTTCATAACTGAAATATATATTCAATGATTTAATATTTTAATAATTATGAATTAAACTTATCATTTGTACATAAATATTTATGTATGTATACTCATTTGAATAATTGATAAACAATAAGAGAATTTTTTTATTGTAATGAGAGATTTAATTTAGGTCTGGAACACACTATTGTTAAGAGTAGATCATTATTTTCTATTTCCAAAAGTGTTGGGGTTTGCATATAAAGAATCTTTCACGGGCTCATGTGCTAATATTTAGGTAACCAGACAATGACCCTATTTTGCAAGTCTTTGGAAATCTTGTAAGATATTAGATTAGATTAGAAGTTTTTATATAAGGGTTGGGGATTTAGCTCGAGTGGTAGAGGGCTTGCCTAGGAAGCGAAAGGCCCTGGGTTCGATCCCCAGCTCCAAAAAAAGGAACCAAAAAAAAAAAAAAAAAAAGAAGTCTTTATATAGTATGGCACTAGATATGACTTGGAAGAGTCTTTTGGTATGTGTGGGGAGTGGTGGAGACAGAGAGACAGAGAGAGGTGATGAAATAATGGAATACATGCCAGTGTTGGTGTGCTCACACCTGTGTGCATATAAGAAGGCTATAGGAGGACTTTGGGAGTACTGCTATGTCACTATCTGTATAATTGTATTGTTCTCTTGATGTAGAGTCATTCACTTAAACCTAGAGCTATATGCTGTCAACTAGAAAACCTGAGAAATATCAATTTTACTCCCATAGCACTGGAATTACTGGTTTGTGTGGAGCCATAAAATTTCTTTTCCTTTGGATTCTTGGATGAAAACTCAGGTTCTCCTCATTATTCAGTAAGCACTCTTACACATTTATGATCTCTCTACCATCTCTCTGGAGACATCTTATTGCTGACACTTTTCTGTTTGGGTTTTCGGTCACTTATCCTGCCAATATTAGGCTATAACCAAGAATATGGGTCCAGAATATAAATGAAATGACTGCAACTGAATCAAAATAAATATTTCTTATCTTACATTACCAGCTACTTACATGTCCAGTACTTTGGCACAGCAATGAAAATAAGTATTATAGAAAATTGAGTGTTAGAACTAGTTTTAAAGGCAGAAATTTTTAATATGCAATTTCATAAATTCTTTGATACTCTTATACATGCATATATTTTTATTATATTTACTCCAATTATTTAATTTCCTCTCAGATCCAACCCTTACCTCTAAACCCACTCTTAATGCCCCTCTATTAAAAAGAAGAGACCTTCCAACTCTTCTTTGTACTGTCTATATGCTCATGAGTATAAGGCCACCTACTGGAATCATGGTTCATCTCTTTTAAAGATAACTGACTATACCTCCACCGGCAACCATCAATTGTCAATTTTTCCTCAGTTAGGAGTGGGAGCTAATGATCTCCCTACTTTCCATGCTGGAATATTAACCACCATATTTTGCTGGTATTATGCAAGTAACCCAGCTGTTATGATTTCAACAAGCAAAGGAATTCTTTGATGTTCAGATGATATTGTTTTGCCCTGAGACTCCCAAATCTCCAGTTCTTTCTGCCCTTCTTTTGAGATAGTCCCTTGCATTAGGGAGTGAAAAGAGTGACATTTAAACCTTCCTTTTATTGGTGTACATTCAGGGAAACTTAACCTATGCACTTTTATCAATTTTAAGTTTTGCAGAAGATACTCAAACCTTAGAGCAATTGCATTTATTCTATAGGTAGATTGTTGCTCAATATATTCCTGATTACATTCCTTACATTATTCTTTTAGATAAGTGCCAGAAGCCACTTAAGAAAGGCTATAGCAAGCAAGTGAGTTTTCTGGAGATGGTCCACCATTTTGAATGGCTGCAATGGGTTGCAAACTTGCTTCTTGTTGCCGATATGCCTTTCCCGCCACTATTAGATAGCTCAATGATTTCTTGGGTATTTACCTACGCTGTTGAGCAAATCCCCTGCAGAATCAATATGAAGATGTATTTTCATGTAATAATGCTGGTTAAACAAATTGATTATTTCCTAATTCCTGATACTGATTTCATAGATCTCCTAAATTGATACAAGTAATTTTAAGACACCTAAAAAATAAAAGCTACAGTTAGAATTTGGTGAACCTTCATGTGTCACAAGTTAATTTAATAGGAAAAGAAATCAGATTTGGAACAATTTTACGGTAAAGCAAAACATTCCTTCTAGGTTAGGAATGAGGCCATTATCTGGTAACTGAAGGTCATAAACTGGGAATGGGCAATTTATTGTGCAAAAACAGAAAATAATGAACTAGTCTATCTATACAAGTCTTAAAAATAATAAGACACAAAGCAAATAATTTATTTCTTGAGAAAACTGTGCTAAATTGCAGCATAAAACTATTACTTTAAACTTATAATGTATTTGCAGAGCCATAAAATACATGATGAATGTTTGGTCAAGTGCTAGTCTTAATGGAAATATGTAAAAACAATTCTGCTGTAACTCCTTAAGTCTTATCAAACTATGACACAAACTATCACCTGAAACTTACTATGAATGTATGGAATGCAAAAATGCTTTAAAAACACATGATCAATTATCCTGAGAAGGTATAAAAACTAAGAACAACAATAAAGTGGTGGTGTAACCCTTTTCTGCTTCATTCAGTACATGTGTGTTTGTGTAGGCTTGAATTTCTTTCCTTTTCTTTAAATTATTTTATTTATTTACATTCCTAATGTTGCCTCCATTCTGGCCCCCTTTCCCACAGTTCTTTACTCCCATTTGCCTCTGAGAGGGTATCCCCCCCATCCCCCTTCCCTGGGGCCTCAAAACTCCACAGTATTAGGCACACCCTTTCCCACTGAGGCCAGATAAGGTCCTTTTGTTTTGGTTTCTTTTCTTTTTTTCTTTCTTGCTCACTTCCTGCATCTTGCCTGGTCTTCAAGAAGCTGCTGGGTCAAAGAGAAAAGAGTAACTTAAAAGGTTTTTTCTTAATCCCCTGCAGCTATAATAAGTTAATTGCAAGAAGTCATTAACTGTAAGAGAGAGTTAAATGCCAGAGGTTATCAGATTTGGGCCTTCATCCTATGCTGTGCTCCACCTCAGTACCTGCTCCCACCTAGATAATTTAGAATAAGTTCAAACTTTTTTATTAGTTTCTTCATCAGTGGTCTGCAAGGTCCTCAAAGATGCAAGTTCTTGAACTATAGCATTTTCCTTCTGCTGGAAGCTCACTAAATATAAAATTCTTGAATGGTAGTATTTTTTCCTCTAATTGGAAATACATATTTTTTCTCACATAACATATTCTGATTACAGTTTTATCCTTCCAGTTCTTCCTCACCTAATTTCTCATTCTGATCAACTCCCTCTCTGACTCTTATTAGAAACAAACAGCGGCCATTAAGAGCCTGCCTCATATGTGTGTGTGTGTGTGTGTGTGTGTGTATATATATATATATATATATATATATATATATATATATATATATATACCAAACTTAGATAAGATTGATGAAGCTAAGAAGTGCATGCTGACTGGAGCCAGATATAGCTGTCTCCTAAGAAGCACAGCCAGAGAATATCAAATACAGAGGCGAATGCTAGCAGCAAATCATTGAACTGAGAATGGCATCGGAGTCAAAGGAATTAGAGAAAGGATTGAAAGAGCTGAAGGGGCTTGCAACCCCATAAGAACAACAATACCAACCAACCAGACCTCCCAGGGACTAAACCACTACCCAAAGACTATACATGGACTGACCCATGGCCCCAGCTTCATATGTAGCAGTCTTGTTGGGACCCAATGGAAGGAGAAGCCATTGGTCCTGCCAAGGCTAGACCCCCAGTGTAGGGGAATGTCAGGAAGGAAGGAGGCAGATGGGGAAGAAATATAAAATTCTTGGATGGTAGTAGTTTTTTTCCTTTTATTGAAAAGGGGAACACATTTATAGAAGAAAGGAAGGGTTATGGGATGGGGCTTATCTCAGGGAAACTGGGAAAGGGAATAACATTTGAAATGTAAATTAAAACATATCCAATAAAAGAAAAAAGAAAAGAAACAAACAGGCTTCTGAGGGATAGAAATAAAAAATATGATAAAACAAAACAAATCTAACACATATGAATTGAAGAAAAAAAGAAAGAAAAGAGAAAAGAAAAGAAAAGAAAAAGATGCCAAGAAAAGACACAAGAAATAGGTCCACTCATTCACGTACTCAATATTCCCATAAGAACACTAGGCTGGAAGCCATAATGGATACACAACATACCTGGTTCAGAACCCTGCAGACCTTGTTCATGCTGCATCATATGAGTTTATATGTGCTTTGGTCATGTTGAATTAAAAGCCTGGTTTTATTTTTGTCCTCCATCCCCTTTGGCTCTAACACTCTTTCTGCTTCCACTTCCATAAAGTTTGCTGAGCCCCGAGGGGAGAAAACTGAAAGAAACATCCCATAAAGGGCTAAATGTTCTAACTTCTCTCACTCTGCATAATGTCTGCCTGTGGGAAAGCATCTCTTCCCATTTGCTGCAGGAGGAAGCTTCTTTGATAATGGCTGAACAAGGTACTGATGTATGAGTGTAGCAGACTGTTACCAGGAGTCATTTTACTGCTATATTTGCTTTAGAACAGTAGTATTTGGTTTTACCATATCTAATCTCAGGTTGTTATCACCCAAGCAGTATCAGGTATGGGTTCCATCTCATGCAGTGGATCAAATTAAATATTGGTTGGTTACACTCCCAAGATGCTGTAGCATACCTTGCAGGTTAAATACAATTGTAGAAGAAAGAGTTTGTGGATGGCTTACTGTTTGCGTTTCTTTTTTGGTAGCATGTAGAACAATTCTCTGAACCAAAAATGTAGTGAGCGGTGCGGCGAAGTAAAGATGGCGCCAACAGCCAGCCCCGTTCTAATGTGAATAACTTACCGCGCATGCACAGGCTTGTCCCCTCATCAGAGCAGCTGTATGATAATCAGGTGCTCCGACGCCCTCCTGTGGTGAACAACAGTATTGCGCATGCGTGGGGTTTTGCACCTGACGTCAGTCTGGCTGGGGCGGTACTATGCTAATAGAGGTTCATGCCGCACCAATCTCTGGAGGACAAGTAGCTGGGATGACAGTGGGGTGACTCATGCCCCACCAATCCCTGAAAGAATATTGGCATACTGTTGTGTATATAAGGCGAGCGCTTTTGCTGCTTGCATCCCTGTGTCAACAATGAAGGTGTCCTGCAGTAAAGGCTGTTGAGAAGAATCCAACCGTGTTGCGTCTTCCTTGCCGGCTGAGGTGGGCGTGACACAAAAAGGCTAGCAAATGTGAATGAAGGTTCTATGTAGGTTCCAGTCCAACTTCTCTATGTTCTGAGCTCTGTAGGTGTTGTGTTTAGCAATGAGACCTTGCAGTTAGTTAGTGAAGAATAACCTATACTCTTAGCAACAGCCAGTGCTGTTTAAGGATTCCCATGGACACCTTTGGTCTACTAACTCAATCTCATGTCACCAAATCTCTATATTAAAAGCTTCATTTTTAAAAAAGGCTTCATTTGGTGACAAGAAATGTCCAATTTGTGTTCAGTCTCCCATATTATTTGTGTGTTTCATCTATATCACCTTCATATTTTATATACTTTAGGAAGCTTCTAGGAAATGTTAGTAGCAGGAATGTTTTCTAAAATGTAGTCCCTTCAGCCTTGCCTAAAAGGGCTCATTCACCACAGTTTTGCAGTCCATGATAAATCATCTAAAGGAAGATCACCTGTTAGTTTTTAGCTTCTCCTAGATGGCTCCTGGCATTTTTTTTTTTTTGGGTGGAGGGTGGCGGGGAGTCTGGAACATGTCACTCAGGATTACTTTTTTCTATTTCATACATTCATTTGTAAATTTATTGATTGGTTTGCACCATGTATGAGGAAATGCAATGGGCAAGTGATCTTTCTGGAGTTGATGCAACATTTTGCATGGCCGCAATGGGTGAAACCTGGAGAGGTGTGGTACCAAGGGCTTTGTCTCAGGATTGCTTCTTGCTGTTGATGTGCCTTCTCATGTTGGTCATTGCTGTACTTCTCAGTTTTCTGATATAGTGTGAATTGGCAAGGAAAGAACCTTTTGCCTATAGTCTGTTATGATTCATTCCTGGATTGTAGCCTACCTCATTGGGCAAATTTCCTACAGATCAAAATGAAAATAAATTTTTATGAATTAATGATATTTACATGAATTAATAATTTCATAGAATTTGGCTTAATTCAAATAATTTTAGTAAGTTAAAATAATTGAAAGAAAGTTTAAGGAGATGGTTTTAGTTGTTTTGTCAGAAAGATATAATAAGCTAGAGTCAAGAATAGAATGTGCCCCATCTTCATAGAATAGTAAGTAAAGGCTGCATGGAAAGGAGTTCAGTTCATTCATTCACTTTAAGCATGTAAATTGCACTAGGGTGAGAAATAGGCTTATGGCAGATTTGTAATCAAGAAAATACATTCATTCTAGGTCAGGTCCAAGGATGAGGTCACAGGTATGCACCATGATAAAGCAAGGTCATGAATATATAAAATTATTTCTTCAAACTTATAATGAGCATAAAGTATGAAACAGACAAAAAACTACTTTGAACTTATTATCAATATTTTGCTGTAACTTCCTCTTATATATTATTTTATGTGACTTTTTTTCTTATATAGACAACTTTTTTCTGAAGAGCTATATAAAAAGCTAAAGGCAAAAATAAAGCTTCTTAGAGCCTGCTTGTTATACTTTTGCTGTAACCATCAACTCTAAATATGTTTGTGTAAATATTTCTATATGTATATACATACATGTGTATGTGTATATATTTATATGTGAAATTGTTGGAACTTGCTTTTAGAGCCTGCTTTTCTTCATCCAGTTTGATTTTCTTTCTTTCCTTTTCTCTCTCACCAGCTCTTATGAGTTCAGAGTTCAGCTTTAAAAGAGTTCATAGAGAGTAACTGGTCCCTCTAATTGAGTTTTGTTTTTGTCACCATTACCAGTGCTGACCTCATAAATTGTCTACCACTAGCAATACTCCCATCAGCTGCTGTCCCCAATCACAGATGCTATACCTTGCTGAATGTCAAAGCTCGCCTTCAACCCTTGATGACACTTTCTAAGAAATATTCCATTGTGTTCTTATGTTCTTCTTCAGAGAGAAATCTACATTGGTTCCAATTTCTGGCTATTTGACTAGAGCAGCAATGAAGGTTTTTGAGCAAGTATCCTTGTGGTAAGGTGAAGTGTCTTTTGGGTATATGCCCAAGACTGATATAATAGTCTTGAAGTAGATTCATATCTTCCTGAGGAAATGCCACACTGAATACCATGGAGGCTGTACAAGTTTGCACTCTCACAGCATTGAATGAGTGTTCTTCTTACTCCATATCCTTGCCAGCCATTAGCTGTTATTTGTTTTTGTTGATTGTAGAGAGAATTTCTTATAAGCATCACCTGTCAATAAGAAAGTGTATGGTCAATGAGCAGGATTAGAAGGTGGGACATCGGGCAGAGAGGGGGAACGGTATATTCTGGGAAAGAGTCAGATGGGGGAGATTCACCTTGAACTATGGAGGGTTCACATAAACCTGAGGAGAGGTAACTAACTATGTGGAAAACACAGCTTCTTTTAAATAGGTTATATAAGTAATAAGGCAGTTGGGGAAGAAACTGAAGTATATAGCCCAGACATTTACTGATCAATAACCCAGTCTCAGAGTTGTTATTTTGTGGGACAAAGAGGTGGGTGAGAAAGCCTGAGGTTACAAGTGATCATAGCCATCCTCCTGCTTTAAGATGAACCTTGAAAGTTGTTTTGATTTACATTTCTCCTATGGCTAAGAATGTTGGCCATTTAAGTGTTTCTCAGCCATTTACAATCTCTTCAATAAAGAAAATTGGGTTTTTATTGATTCTATTTCCAATTTCAGTTTTTGATCAGTTTTATTTTCTTGTATGTGTGTGGGAGGAGGGTGTATGTGTGTGTGTTCTTGGGTTTTCTTTAAGGGATTTATTCATTTCCTCGTTAAGAACCTTTATCATATTCATAAAGGCTACTTTAAGGTCTTTCTCTTGTGCTTTAGCTATGCTGAAATATCTAAGACCTGCTGTGGTAGGATAGCTGTGAACAAGTGTAGATATATGTCCCTGATTACTATGGATTTTAATTGTTCCACCAGCATCTTTGCATCAGGATTTGAGATGATTATAGGTTTAGATTCAGATGTCTTCATCTGTCTAGTGAGGTGGGTATTTTGTTCCTTGGATTCTGTTTCCTCTCTGTATTTTTGAAGAGTGTGATTACTCTGTCTTGCCTTTTTTTGGCCCATTCGGGTGGTGGGTTCACAGGAAATGCCTGCTGGTGTTGGAGGCTGGGATACTGGGATGAGTTGGGGGAAGGGATGTTAGAGGAGAAAATCTTTGGGCATGGGGTCAAAAAAGAAAGGGAGACCACAGCAGGTATCCAGCTGCAGAGCATTGGATGAGACTGGGTGATTGAATTTCAAGAGCAGTAGAAGAGGTGTTCAGCCTTCAGCCTATCTTTTACTTTAAATGGGTGGTCTTTGGGTTAGCAGGGGTTCTGGGACAATGCAATAAGTTGGGAGAGGAAGATTAGAAGTAGAAAATCTGTGAAATCCATAGGGAATGGGAAGAGGAAGGAAGAGAAGGTCGCCTATGGTGTTCTGCTACAGAGATGGGAATGAGATTGAGTGATTGGGTGCAGGCAGTCTACCTGGTTGGAGGTTGAATATTGGAATATATTACAAAACATGTAAACAACCGAGTCCTGATTTCCAGCTGAGGTGGATCTTAAATGGAGCAAAAGAATGTGGGATGTGCCTCATTCAGCATTTTCAATCATGCTCTCTAGGGAAAATGTCTTAAGATACTCTGCCCCTTGAATGAAACTCCCAAGATATAATGGAACTTTTGGGTTGTTTTGGTTTGTTTTGTTTTTTATTATAAACTGGTTCTTAGTGAGAGGGTGTTTTTTGGTTTTTTTGTTTTGTTTTGTTTTGTTTTTTTTTGTTTGTTGTTTTTTAAGGCACACTAGAAAGACAAAGACTTTTATGAACTGGAGTTTGTTCTTCATATTTTTGACTTAAACTGAAGTAAATGATTCATCCCTGTGGGTTGATTGCTCAGGGAATGAAATTGGCAAACTATTGAAATAAAGGAAGATTTGCTATGGTAAGAACACAGTGGTCATACTGCTTCAGAAGGTCAGAACAGATTCATGGAGAAGCATGGGAAACTGAACCATGTAAATTGGAAAAGGCAAAGAGCAGATAGATGTACACTACCAGATGTGCTTTTCATCTGCCTCCCCTCCTCTGCTCTCCTTTCCTGAGTCCAGAAAGGTGAGACTACTGTGCAACTACCAAAGGTCCTCAGGTGGAAATAGGTAGTGATATAGAGTGACTAATAGAAGGAACAATTTTCTCCGGGGCCCTATAGGGACTCAGGTGTGGACACTTGTTCAATACATAGGTTTAAAATTACTTTGCAGTTGTGTTTTAAAATACATAATTAAATTTGTGAAAATTGACGTAGTCAGAACTGATAGACATTTGATCTGCTGATTTTAGTTTAATAGAAGAAAAATCTCCAAATGAAGTTATAAGTGAAGAACAATTAGAATGTTTTTCTTAGGTTATAATCACCTTCAACATTTACAAATTATAAACCAGTAAAATAATTAGTAAAAACCTCCAAGTTTCATTATTTTAAGCAAAATTCATCAAATTAAGCTATACTCTCAGGATACTTTTGCAGGAGAACTTTTATAACAATTTTCCAATTATATGGTATATTTTATGTCACTTATCATAGGACTCTTACGTGGTTTTCTTACTCATTTTTTAGGGTTCACTGGAAGTAGTGTTTTCTTTTTTAATTTTTCTCTAATGTATCTTTCAAATTATAAACTTTATATCTGCTATGACAATCCTAATTATATTACATTGTAATCATATACTGTGTCTTTTACAAGTAAGCCATGAAAAGTACCTTAATTAACTGTTTAAATCCAGCAAGTTTAGGCAGAATAAACATTTAGTACATAGAAATTTATGAGAATTTTCTGTAAACATATACATGAACATATATTTTAAGATTCTGATTTTGAAAAAGCACTTTCACCTTTCAGTGAGGAAGATGTATTAAAGAAAAACCACAGAGACATTCACATAGGCTTAGCAAACAAGTGACTAATATATTCAATGGCTGAATTGGTTTAGATCACAAATAATACATGAGAGAGTAGTTCATGTTTCAACAATATATTATTGATGTCTAAATCTTGTCTGATGCTTTTTAAAAGAATAAAATCTATGAAACACATATTTGAAAGCATCCTTCACCTGCTGGTTCCTTAGGGTGTAAATAAAAGGGTTTAGCAAAGGGGCCACAGAGGTGTTGAGCATAGCTACACTTTTATTTAAGGTCACCCTCTCCTTGGCTGATGTTTTCACGTACATGAAGATACAACTCCCATAAGTAATAGAGACAACAACCATGTGTGACAAGCAGGTAGAAAAGGCCTTTTTCCTCTGTTGAGCTGAAGGGAACTTTAGGATAGTTTTGATGATGAGTGTGTAGGAGAGAATCACTAAGATCAAGGTGATGATAAGTGTCATGACAGCTAAGGCAAAAGCCATCAATTCTATTAACCGTGTGTCTGTGCAAGACAGCTGCAGGACAGAAGTGTCACAAAAGAAGTGATCTACAATTTTGGAAGCACAGAAATCCAGTTTTAGTCCCAAGAGCAAAGGGGGGAAGATGACTAAGAACCCAGTTACCCAGGAGCTGAGGACCAGTAGGTGGCACACTTTGCTGTTCATAATGATGGGATAGTGAAGTGGTCTGCAGATGGCTACATAGCGATCATAGGACATGGCAGCCAGGAGGTAGAACTCTGTGGCCCCTAGTAGTAAAAAGAAGAATAGCTGAGCCACACAAGCATTATACGAAATCATTTTCTCTCCTAGGAGAATGCTCATGAGGAACCTGGGAATGCAGACTGTAGTGAATGCAATTTCTAAAAAAGAGAAATTACGGAGGAAGAAATTGGTGTCTTAAGATGGGGATCCAACAGAGTGAGAAGGATGATCACTAAGTTCTCCATCAGACTCAAGATGTAATTGAAAAACAGAAACAGGAAAATCAGAATTTGTAGCTGAGGAACACCTGTCAGTCCAAGCAAAATGAAAACTATCTCCACAGACTGGTTCTTCATTTCTCTTGTTTCCTAACAAATCTACAGAAAATATTAAATTAATATCACACCTAGAAAGATATTTCTTCACTCTCAGTCATAAAAATTAATATTCATAAGTTTAATAAATGCACTGATATTTTCAGAAATCAACATTCAAATCACTTTTTGAGTATGTCCTACTTTACATTACTATGATTTCCTGAATTCTGAGATTCTTGTTAAGTCAGGTACACCCAGCTTTTGTTAATATCTCAAGTTTATTGCCAATTAATTGACTGCTTATATTGGCCACAAGACTATCATTTTAGAAATACATGTAATAGAACAGCACATTTCATAGAAGACTTTAATAAAAAGTGATTTCCCACGTTAATGTAAAATAAGCAGCATCTTCTGTGGTGAGTGTGATGGTGACTGTCCCAAAGTAGGGAATAGCTCAAGTCTCAAGGCTGTGCCATCAGCCAAACCTACAGTAAACAGTGTTATTCTGAAAGGCTTCCCATTGCAGTTATCTGGCTCAGCTTAAGTTTGAATAGAAAGAAGAAATCTGTCAGTATAAAATAAAAGTGATAATTTCTCTCTCTCTCTCTCTCTCTCTCTCTCTCTCTCTCTCTCTCTCTCTCTGTGTGTGTGTGTGTGTGTGTGTGTTACAATTAGAAAAGTGATGTTTAACACATATTCCAATACACCTGTTGTGTCTCAGTTGAATTTGTTTGGACATGTTTTGTATCTCTGGATGTTTATTGCTTTATTTTAAGCATTCTGAAAAGATTTTTATCCCATAAATATATTTCTAGTTCTTTAATTATTTGATTAATAGGAAAATTCATAAAACTTGGAATTTAAATTTTATGAAATTGCCCAGTAGAAGCAATCTAAATTTAGTGTTAAAAATACATACATACCAAAACAAACCTAAATCAATCAATAATCAGAATGGTCAATGTACCAGTTAGGTGCTTTCTGTTTGAGGTTCTATATCCAAAGTTTTGTACATGCTAAGCAATTCAAAGCAATAATTGGACTACAGAACCCCTGTCCCCACTCATTGCTTCCTTTGTGGTTTATGAAATGGTGTTTCGTATAGTTTAGAGTAACACACAGGGAATAATTTTAATATTGCATCCTTATGAATATTTCTTTTTTTTTTTAAAGATTTATTCATTTATTATATACAAGTACACTGTAGCTGTCTTCAGATACACCAGAAGCGGGCATCAGATCTCTTTACAGATGGTTGTGAGCCACCATGTGGTTGCTGGGAATTGAACTCAGGACCTCTGGAAGAGTAATCGGGTGCTCTTAACCGCTGAGCCATCTCTCCAGCCCCTTATGAATATTTCTAACCCTTCTTTTTGATGGCATTTCCCTGAAGTGCCACTTCCTTCACAGTATATTTCATTATTAATTACTTTAATGATTATACAGGAAGTAGAGATAGTTGATCTCCTTATAAATACTTCTAACATATAGAATTTACCAAAGGGTCATAATAAATGTATTGGAAGCAGAGAAATATTAAGATTCCTTTGTGTTATGTATGGTTAAAGAAATGTTTAGAAAAGTACATGGCATCCCATAAATATATTTTTAATTAAGAAAAATGATGTTACAAAAATTAAAATATTAAAACTATATCTACAAATCATAATAAAGTGGAGAAAATTACATAAATATATATTTTTAAATATCTCTTTCTAATGTGTATCTCTGCTCATTACTTAAAGTACAAGGACATGATTATAATTTAAGTCAGAAAAAGAGAAAGTCTGGAGAAAAAGAAGAGAGTATGTCAAATTCTAAGCTCACAGTTAGTGGTGGATGTCTGAGATGAATTTTAGCTGTACACATATCAAAATAATAATATTGAAATATCAGATCAACTAACAAATAAATAAAATCTTGACCCTATTGATCATTATTATGCAAAACTAAAATTTTAAAGTTCTACAATGAGACAAATAATTTTAAATATAAAAATATGTTTAAGTTGTATTTATACCAAAAGGTCAATATAAGAACTACAGTTTTCAAGTTATAACTTTGATAATTCAGCAACATAAAGTTTTGAGTGAACTTTAAATCTTCTTACTAAAAGCTAAGTTACAAATGTTTCTTCTAATAAGATCCAGTTTTTGAGACTGATCCTTTCTGTAGATACTCTTTCTTATTTGCTTTTATATAAAATTTTACTGCAGGGCATTTAGTTTTTAGCGTATTTGTTAAATGTTCATTATATTTGTGCTCCCCCGAAATAGGTTCATTAAAACCATCAAGAAAAAAAATCTTGCATGATTCCTTTTGCTATTGCTAAAAAAAATAGTCAAATCAATTTAAAATGGACACTGTAAAATCATCTTCTGTGTTGAAGATATTAATAATAATATTTCTAGTCTTTTAATTTCTAATGCATAAATTATTTGCTAAAAGCAGACAATATAAAAATACAAAGAATTAAATAAAATTGAAAATCAAATGCTTTTCCAATGATAGGGTCATAGTCTTTAGAAGGATAAAACCTTTAGTTATGAAAGGTCTTAAGACAAACAATAGTCTAGACAAATAGACTTGAGTAAATCAAAGAACAGTAATAGTTCAATCATATATTCTGTGAAAATAATATGTGGAATTTCTGTTATGTGTCATGTCATTGCAGCCAGGAAACTATTTGATGAAGAATATATAATTCACAGGTTTACATTAATGTCATGAAACATTATAAAATGTTATTGTTTACATAGGTCATCTCGATGATAACCCTGCAGTTTGACAGCAGGGCACAATCTTATAATGGAATTCCACTGCACCAAACCACTGATTTGTTCTGCCTCAACAATAACATTACCATGTATTCTCGTGGTCTAAAAAAAGTAACCTGCAGACTAAAATACAAGCTAATAAAAAATGCAATTGTGTTCATTAGATGAAATGTTACAGAGTATTTTTTAAAAGTCAGAGTTTCATTTTAGATAGTGTTTGTATTGATTACACTTCATCATTATCTGAAAGTCTAATGAAAATGCAAAAAACACTAACCATGTGTCTGTTCTGCAGCTTTTCCAGTAAGTTGTATGTTCAGATTTGAGTAAGCTTTCTTCACATAATTCAGCCCATCATCCTCGTGTGAAATCAGCATTGATGTTCTACTCTCCGCCCCTAGCACCTCATTCTACTTCAAAATACAATGACTGAACAAATGTCCTTTTAAGTGTTCTTATTGCTATTTATCTCATGTTGATATGAAAATCAATCACATCGCTCTCCATTCTACAGCTGACTACAATTCACCTGTGAGAAGTGTTATAAATTTCCTGAGTTTGTTATATAGTACTATATAAAATTTACTGTCTGATGAGACAATGGAGAATTTATTTCCTACTGTTCTATAGGAAAATCTCACAAGAATGAATAATCCTCAGGGTACCTGAGATACAAGAAAACTATTCCTTGAGGGACTGCCAAATTGTATGATACAAAAGTGCTTTTTATAAAACTAGACCTTTGTATGTATGTGCTCCTATATACACTCCCCATATTTATTTTACTCTTAATATTGCTTCTAGGATATTTTTAATATATTGCTACAATACTTGAATGTTCATCATGTACATGTCTTTATCTTCCTATTGGAATATGAGTAATAAGAAATATTTTTCTTATATTTAACCAATGAAGAAATTCATATGCATTCTTTAAAGTATACTTTTAATATTTATATGGAAATTTGTATTATACATTTACATGTTAAATATTTATATTTATATTTATATTTATATCATAAATTATTATATATGATAAATATATAATAAAGTATATAATTTATAATATAGATATATTACTATAACTAAATATATATAAATACATTAAACATATAAATATATTTATATAAACATATAGATATAAAAATATCATAAATATTTATTATGTAGACATATTTATATATTATATATGTGTTATGTTTTGCCTGTATATATGCTGACATACCAGAAGAGGGCATTGATTTCTTTGGGACTACAGTTATAGATGACTGTGAGCTACCGTGAGGATGCTGAGAACTGAACTCAAGACCTCTGGAAGAATAACCATTACTCTTAACTACTGAACTATTTTTCCATCCCCACATTTTCTTTTAATACTGTTTAGTTCATTCCCTTTCATTTTCTCAACCTAGTGTCAATTTATTATTATTGGTTCGGTTATTCATGCTCCTCTAGTTTTCTGTGTTCATTGTGAAGATAGTGTGATCTCTGCTAATTATAGGTCTTCCTTTTAGCTTTTCCATACAATACCATCTAAGTGAATTTACCAATACCAATACCAATAAGTGAATCTTAGACACATGGTATGTACTCACTTATAAGTGGATATTAGCCACAAAGTACAGGATGCCTTCACTAGATTCCATAGACTTAAAGAAGCTAAACAAGAAGGAAAATTCAAAAATTCCATACAATAATATCTTTACAATTGTGAGATATTCCCAAAATAGTCAATTTTAGGAAAGAGGCACACTTGCAACCAAACTTTCTTATAAAGAAATTTGCTCTTTGAATTGCAACCAATGTTTATTATTCCATTTATGTGTCAAAACACAGATTCAACACCACAAGGTAAACTGAGGCAAGTGTACACAGAGTTGTTGGGCACTGATGGTACCCACCATTGGCCTCTTTTGATAGTTTGGAGTTTGCCCAGCTGATTTCCTGTTTTCCTCTGGAAATTACCTTTAAGTGATTGGATGAATCTTAGAAGAGACTTGGAACTTTTAACACATATTAAGATTGTTATAAATTATAAGGATTTTGGAAGTTGGGTTAAATATATTTTCTATTATGCTATTGCTAGGTATGTGCCACATAGATTCATGTGTTTGAAAACGTCCATGGGGGCCAGGGAATGGAATGTGGTGGTTTGAATATGCTTGTCCCAGGGAATGACACTATCTGGATGAGTGACTTTGTTGGAGTAGGTGTGGCCTTGAGGGTGAAGTGTGTCACTGTGGGGGTGGGTAGTGATACCCTCCTCCTTTCAGCCTTTGGATGAAGATATAGAAGTTTAGCTCCTCCAGCCCCATGTCTACCTGGACACTGACCTTGCACTTTGATGACAATGACTGAACCTCTAAACCTGTAAGCCAGCCACAATTATATGTTGTCCTTTATAAGAGTTGCCTTGGTTATGTGTCACTTCACAGCAATGAAACCCTAACTAAGACACATGGTATGTACTCACTTATAAGTGGATATTAGCCACAAAGTACAGGATGCCTTCACTAGATTCCATAGACTTAAAGAAGCTAAACAAGAAGGAAAATTCAAATGATAATGCTTGAATCTCACTTAGAAGAAGGAATAAAATAGTCATAGGAGGCAGATAGAGTGAGGGAACTGGATAGAAGAAGGTATGGGAAGGAGAATTGGGGTGGGGTGTAGGATTCAGGATCAGGTGTGGGGAGAGTCAGGAGATGGCCAGAGGGCCTGGAGAATGAATGGAAATCTGCAGCTAGTAGGAGTGTGGGGGGTTGGTGGCATTTCAAGGATGTTTCATAGACCTGGGATGGGGGAAGCTAACAGGAAACAATATGGGTAACCTTGGCTGAGACTCACAGCAGTGGGGATATAAGACTGAAGAGACCACTCCAATAGTCAGGCAGGAAACCCAGTGAAGCGAAAGAGACACCAATTCACCTACAATATTTTCAACCCTCAAAAAATGATGGATGTTTGCAGCATTTGCACATTCATGTCTGTGAGCTTGAACCACCTGATAGACATTTATGGGTAAATCACTCTTGATTTTTCCACCTGTTAAGATGGAAGCCCTTATTATAAAAACCACTTCACAGCTGTATTCACCATAGGTGTGCTGAATGACAACATGCCACTCTTGGATGTGATTATGTTCCTCTATGAGATGAGCTCTTTGACAATATAGTCAGTTACAGGCCCCCTGTGGTTCCAAACCAGCTGAGCAAAATGCCTGAAGCTTTAGCATTTGCAACATCTGTCAGGAGAGCCATTGAAGAAATTTCAAATTCACACAATTGCTCTATACCCATCAATTAATTTCAAATGAAACAATTTGTTTGCTAGAAAAAAATTCTGTTCTCTACAAGATATGCAGGGATTAGGGATAGAGCATAGACTGAGGGAATGGACAATCAGTATCTGGCACAACTTGAGACCCATCCCATAGGCAAGAACCAATCAGTGACACTATTAACGATACTTTGTTATGCTTGCAAAGAGGACCCTAGCATAGCTGTCTTGTGAGAGGGATCCACCCACTAGCTCACTGAAACATGCAGAAACCCACAGTCAAACATTTTCAGGAGCTTGGTGACTCATAGAGAAGAGTTAGGGGAAAGATTGAAGGCCCTGAAGAGGTTAGAAACCCCATAGAAAAACCAACAGAATCAACTAACCTGAACCTTTACAGGCTTTCAGAGACTGAACTACCAACCAGAGACCATACATGGACTGGACCTAGCATCCCACTCCCCACATTTGTAGGAGATGTGCATCTCAGTCATTATTTGAGTCTCCCAACAACTGGAGCAGGGGCTATCCCTAAAGCTGTAGTCTAACTGTGCAATAGGTTCCCCTAACTGAGCTGCCTTTTCGGGCTTCCATGGGAAATTATGGACCTAGTCCTGCAGGTACTTGATGTGCCAGTATTTGGGGGGAAGGCGGGATACCCAGGGTGAGTTTCCACCCTCTCTGAAAAGAAGGAGATAGGGAATGAAGGGAAGTACTGTGTGAGACAGAGACCAGGAAGGGTGCAGTGAACAGGATGGTCGCTTGATTTTTGACAAAGGAGTAAAAACCATCCAATGGAAAAAGGATAGTGTTTTCAGCAGATGGTGCTGGTTCAACGGGAGGTCAGCATGTAGAAGAATCCTTATCACCCTGTACAAAGTTTAAGTCCAAGTGGATCAAGGACCTCCACATCAAACCAGATACACTCAAACTAATAGAAGAAAAAGTGGGGAAGAATCTTGAACACATGGGCACTAGAGAAATTTTCCTGAACAAAACACCAATGGTTTATGCTCTAAGATCAAAAATCGACAAATGGGATCTCATAAAGCTACAAAGCTTCTGTAAGGCAAAGGACACTGTCGTTAGGAAAAAACGGCAGACAACAGATTAGGAAAAGATTGTTACCAATCCTACAACTGATAAAGGGGTTATATCCAAAATATACAAAGAACTCACGAGGTTAGACTGCAGGGAGACAAATAACCCTATTAAAAATGGGGTTCAGAGTTAAACAAAGAATTCACAGCTGAGGAATATCGAATGACTGAGAAGCACCTAACGAAATGTTCAATATCTCTAGTTATAAGGGAAATGCAAATCAAAACAACCCAGAGATTCCACCTCACACCAGTCACAATGACTAAGATCCAAAACTCCAGCGACAGCAGATGCTAGCAAGGATGTGGAGAAAGAGGAACAGTCCTCCATTGTTTGTGGGATTGCAGACTGGTACAACCATTCTGGAAATCAGTCTAGAGGTTCCTCAGAAAGTTGGACATTGCACTACCTGAGGACCCAGCTATATGCCCAGCTTGGGCATGTACTCAAAAGACGCTCCAACATACAATAAAGACACATGCTCAACTATGTTCATAGCAGCCTTATTTATAATAGCCAGAAGCTGGAAAGAACCCAGATGCCCTTCAACAGAGGAATGGATACAGAAAATGTGGTACATCTACACAATGGAATATTACTCAGCTAAAAAAAAATGACTTCATGAAATTCAAAGGCAAATGGAATGAACTAGAAAATATCATCCTGAGTGAGGTAACCCAATCACAGAAAAACACGCATGGTATGCACTCATTGATAAGTGGATATTAGCCCAAATGCTCAAATTACCCAAGATGCACAGACCACATGAAACTCAAAAGGATGACCAAAATGTAAATGCTTCACTCTTTCTTTAAAAGAACAAGAATACCCTTAGGAGGGGATAGGGAGGCAAAGTTTAGAACAGAGACTGAGAAATGCCCATTCAGAGCCTGCCCCACAAGTGGCCCATACATATACAGCCACCAAACTAGATAAAATGGATGAAGCAAAGAAGTGCAGGCTGACAGGAACTGGATGTAGATCTCTCCTGAGAGACACAGCCAGAAAATGGCAAATACATAGGTGGATGCCAGCAGCAAACCACTGAACTGAGAATGGGACCCCTGTTGAAGGAATCAGAGAAAGGACTGAAAGAGGTTGAAGGGGCTCGAGACCCCGTATGAACAACAATGCCAACCAACAAGAGCTTCCAGGGACTAATCCCCAAAGACTATATACGTGGACTGACCAAGGCTCCAACCTCATAGGTAGCAATGAATAGCCTAGTAGGGGCATTAGTGGAAGGGGAAGCCCTTGGTCCTGTGAAGGTCGGACTCCCCAGCGAACGGGTTTGTTGGGGGGAGGATGGTAATGGAGTAAGGACAGGGAGGGGAACACCCATATAGAAGGGGAGGAGGAAGGGTATAGGGGAATGTTGGCCTGGAAACCTGAAAAGGGAATAACATTTGAAATTTAAATACAAAATTCTGAATTTAATAAAGATGGGGGAAAAGTTTGTTTTCTCACTAAGGCTTTCATTTCAACGGTATTATCAACTTGGAGATTGTGTATGGGTTCACCCGTTTTTCTGCTCTAAGAGTCTAATTGCTATGAACCCTGTAAGCTTTGTGCATGCTCTTCCAGTCTTTGTGAGTTCATATGTGCATCAATCATGTTGGTTGAAAGGACATTCTTTTCTTGGTATCCTCTATTTCCTATGGCTTTTCCACTCTTTCTGTCTTTTCTTCTGAAGGTTTTCTGGAGCCCTGTACATGAAGTTTTGGTGGAGACATCCCATTTAGATCTGAGTATTCCTAGGTTTCTCACTCTGCATAATGCCTGGCTGTATGTAGGTTACTGTATTTGTTTCCATCTGATGCAGAAGGAACCCTCTCTGGTGATGGTTGAGTAAGGCCCTAATCTATGAATAGGGCAGAACATTATTAGGAGTCATTTTACTGCTATGAATTTTTTGTTTGCTCATTTGTTTATTTTTCAAGACGAGTAGTATTTTATTTATCCTAGGACTCTGGAATATCTAATCCCAACTTGTTGGTAACAAAAGCAGTGTCCAGTATGGGTTGTATCTTGTGTAATGGACCTTAACTCAAATTACATTGATTGGTTATTGAACAAGATTTGAGCCACCATTCTTCTAGCATATATTGCAGGCAAGACAACATTGTAGATAAAAGTGTTTGTGACTGGGTGATATATTTCTTCTTTAGAAGCCTACAGAGTACCTTTTCATTCCAATTATGCAAGTACAAAATGGTGAAGTTTTTATGTAGGCACAAGTTAATGTCTTCATGTTAAATGAGTTGTGTAGGTGAATCTTCAGCAATGGGGCCTTGCAGTCCATTTGTGGAGAGCAGTTTTGTTAACAGAGTGATTGTTTGTTTGTTTGTTTGTTTTGCTTTGTTTTATTTTTTTGTTTGTTTGAGTTATAAAATATTTAGAGATGGAAAATGAATTTGAAGAGGAAAATTTTAAAGGTCTATACATATATTCATATATATATGTATACATATTTTAATATGTATACATATATATACATACATACATATGTGTGTGTTTGTGTGTACACAAAGCAAATGTAACTTTTTTAAATCTTTAACATTCTCTTCGTGTATTTCTAAAACTTACATTTTTATGGATCATCTTATGTAGAGTTTGGCAATATGAATATATGACATACAAAAGAAGAGAATTATTTGGTAAACTTATAAAGCACATTGTATCATCAAATAACATAATTCATATATTAATTGACATGTATTTCTGTCATAATAATATTAAAATACCTCGCTAGCATTTACTTAATGAAAATTTAAGAAATTGAAAATATTTCCGTGTCAGAGTACTTGACTACTATACCTAAGACTCTGGGCTTGATGGCAAGACAGAATTTCTGGGGGAGAGAAGAAGTGAAGAAATAGTAGTAACTGTGAGGAAAGGCAATATCAAATACATATAGTTACCTGTATATATTGAAATGTCACTATTAATGAAGAAGATTGCTTAGGTTTACATAGCTAGTAGTTTGAACACCTAGAATTAAAAGTACAATATCTATCTCTTGGGAAAATTTCTTACCTATGATCCTAATCACCGTTCACACAGATGCTTACATTTTCATGAAGAGCATGACATTCTATGACATTATTTTCTTTTGCCTTAGGAATATTATGGTAATTATGTACAACCTCTAATGTATATGTTATTGTTAAGAAAAATCACAGATATAAAGTTAGACATACTAGTACAAAAATAATTCAGATGATATTAAGAACTTTTTTGCAGGAAACATTTGGATTCTATGGCAAGTCTAAGAATGAGAAACAAAACTAAAACAAATACTTCCAAGATAATGAGAAGAACAGAAGCAAAGTGCAAGGTAAATCTATAATCTACTTAGAAGCAATGGGAAGATTTTTGCTGTCAGAATCATGCACAGTATCAGAGTTGACACACATGGGAAGATCCTTACTTTTATTGAGCATTTACACACATCAGAGAGTCATGAAGGTATCTCTTACAAGTTTCTCATATGTACACACTTTACCTCAATAGCAAAACGTAGGGATTTGTACATCTAAACCCCAAAATAACAGTATTATTATTTAAGGTCACTCATTTATCCAACTTAAAACACACATGCCATTCATTGGACAATTACTGCAATAAAAAGTAGAGTTCTCTTTGAAGTCAAATCTATAAATGAACTTTCATTTAGTTGTAGCATCCATTATGACTACCAGGTTTATTAAAATGGAAAAATTAGTTGTAATTATCAATGCAGTCATCTTTTCTCTGAATTAAAATTTAAAAGTGATCAAAACAGGTCAATATGTTAATAGAAAAAATTAAAACTGAATTAAATATACCGAGTAGAAGATATTTTTTAACTTTTGCAAGTGTTTTTTTTATGTATCCCAAGTAACTGTACAAAGTACAAGCATTTATCTGAAACACACACATACACACACACACACACACACACACACACACACACAATAGAAGGTGGGAGACAAAATTTGGTTTGCAAGTGTACAGGTTGCTTAGTATTAATGAGATTTACTATTTTTGATTCTTAGTCATACTATAACATACTGGGGTCAGAAGCCTATGTCTTCAAATGATTATCATAACCTTTTGCTTAACAGCAAGAGATGAGGAAAATATTTACTGTCAACACTCCTTTTTCTGACCATAAGTCAGAAGCCCTTCACTGCCCTGGGTGGCTAACTATGAACCAAAGAGGAAAGGAAAAAAATCCTTTAAACAGGCAAATTTGCACAGACACATATACATTCATACACATACACTCAGACCGGGCTGGACCGACTGTCTCAAGTATTCATGTATGCATACCTAACATATACACATATATACAAATAGACATGCTGGGGAGCCAGCCCGGCCTACAATGGTTTGAAGTAGGACACAGTGTTGGACGTAGTGGATATTAACCCTAAAGCTCAGAATACTCAAGAAACAATCCACAGACAATATGAAGCACAAGAAGGACGACCAAAATATGGATGCTTCAGTCCTTCTTAGAAGGGAGAACAAAATACTCACAGGCAGAAATACAGGAACAAAGAATAAAGCAGGGACTTAAGAAAAGGTCATTCAGAGACTGCCCCACCTGGGGATCCATCTCATATACAGACACCAAACTCAGTCACTATTGCTGATGCCAAGAAGTGCTTGCTGACAAGAGTCTGATATGGATGTCTCCTGAGAGGTTCGGCCAGAACCTTACCAATACAGATGAGGATGCTTCAGTAACCATCGGAACCATCAGATTAAGCAGGGACCCCAGTGGAGGAGTTAGAGAAAGGACTGAAGGAGCTGAAGAAGTTTGCAACCCCATAGGAAGAACACCAATATCAACTAACCAGACCCCAACCCCCACCTCAGAGCTCCCAGGGACAAAACCACCAACCAGTGAGTACACACGCAGGAGCCCATGGCTCCAGCCGCATATGGAGCAGAGGATGGCATTGTCTGGCATCAATAGGAGGAGAATCCCTTGGTCCTGTGAAGGCTCATTTCCCCAGTGTAGGGAAATGTCAGGGCATTGAGGTGCGAGTGGGTGGATGGGAGAGGGAGCATCTTCATAGAAGCAGGGGGAGGAGGAAGAGGACATGGGAGAGGGGGATAAGGGGATGACATTTGAAATGTAAATATCTATAATATCCAATAAAAATAAGAATAAAAAACAAAACTGATGGTCTCTGACCTTCTAGCTCTTTAACTATATGGAATGCTTGCTGATAACATCTAAAAAGTTCTAAAAATATTCTCACATATTCTATGGTTAAAAACTACTGGCTAGAGTGATAACACTTGTTAGCACTTGTAAAAAATGTATTGCTGTGATCCCTTCTCTGTCCAGATATGCAGAAGGCTCTCTGGCTAGGCTGGTTAACTCTTTGTGAACCATAGAGGAAGGAAAGAAAAAGGATTAAGATGCTTTATAGAGGCAAATCTGCACAGAAACATATACATTTATATAAACATTTACATTTTTATTCACATTCTCATTTACACAGTAACACATTCACATTTTTGTTGGATCCAACCACCTATCTCATACATTCTACAAATATTCATGAATGCTTACATACACACATATACCTACATATGTACATATAGGTAGGCATATACCTTGGATGATGAATGGATGGATGGATAGATAGATAAGGCAGAACTCCCCAAGCCAAACCATTCAATCAACAACTTTATTTCTTTTATCTGGCCTTTTTATACCTTCTTAAACAAAAGTTATTTAGAAAATTACCTCTGAGATAAAATGTCACATAAAATGGGAATTACAAAAGAATGTTCAAAGCAGTATTTCATTCTACATATAGAATGTTATAAATTCAAAGCATCAGCTTTTACATGGCCTTGCCTTATCATAGTACACACTTGTGGCTTTATCCTTTAACCTGAATGATTTTCCTTGAACAAAATTTTTCCAAGCCTATTTCTCATTTTAGTGTAACTATGAAAACTCATTGTACTTTTTTATTATGGCACCTGTACTCACTATTGTGAGGAGTGGGCACATTCTATCCTAGATTCTAACTTTATAACATCTTTCTTGCAAAACAACTAAAACTACCTCTTAAAATTTTCTTCCTAAGATTTGAATCAAATCAGGAATTCTATAGAATCATTAATTCATCTAAACAGCATTAATTCATAAAAGTTCATCTTTACTGTTGATCTGCAGAAAATCTACTGAATAAGATAGGCTAATACACATAGATTATACAATAATGATGGGAAAGGAATATCAATATCAACTGCAAGAAGCAATCCTGAAATTAGGTCTCTTCGAGAGACCTAACTTCATAGAACTTGACATCACAGATTATGCAAAAATGATGGCCAGGAATGCCATATGCTAGTCTTAGCCTATCCTAGATGGCTTCACACACACACACACACACACACACACACACACACACACACACACACACACTAACTTGAACCAGAATTTCTATACTGAACTGTTGCTAATATGAACACACACACTGCACTCTGCTCAGAATGAACATTATTTTAAACCCCAATATATGCTGTCTACCAAGACAATCTTGTATAACAATTTTGTTAGCAATTGTTTTGCAAGGAGGTGTGTTTGAGGTTAAGTTCTATTTTTATTGTATTTATGTGGCCCATGTATTAAATAATTTTCTACTTACTGCCACAATGCCATATGAAATAAATCAATCCTAATTTTAGGAATTTTTCGTGTGCTCATTTTCTAAATTGAAACTTAAAATAGTAGTGCAGATTCTCATAAGAATTTGAGATTCATAACCCAGGAATCAGAACTTTTCTTGTTATCCAAATGTACTTCCCATACCATCTGCCTTTTTAAAAATAGAGCTCCCAGAGACAAAATGACCAACTAAAAACTACACATGGGGTGACCGACCCATGGCTCCAGCTACAGTATATATAGCAGAGGACAGGCCTCTCCCTACCTATTCCATATAGTAGGCTAATTCCTAGCCAGAGCAATCAGACAACACAGGGAGGTCAAAGGGATATAAATTGGAAAGGAAGAAGTCAAATATCACTATTTGCAGATGATATGACAGTATACTTAAGTGACCCCAAAAGTTCCACCTGAGAATTCCTAATCCTGATAAACAACTTCAGCCAAATGGCTGGATATTAAATTAACTCAAACAAATCAGTAGCCTTCCTTGACTCAAAGAATAAACAGGCTGAGAAAGAAATTAGGGAAATGACACCCTTCACAATAGTCCCAAATAATATAAAATACCTCTGTCATCAGGGAAATGCAAATCAAAACAACACTGAGATACCACTTCACAACAGTCAGAATAGCTAATATCACAAACTCAGGTGACAGTAGATACTGGCAAGGATGTAGAGAAATAGAAACACTCCTCTATTGTTCATGGGACTGTAAGCTAGAACAACTACTCTGGAAATCAATCTGGCCATTCCTCACAAAATTGGACATACTACTATCTAAGGACTCAGCTATACTACTCCTGGGCATACAACCAAAAGATGCTCCAACATATAACAAGGGCACATACTCCACTATGTTCATAGCAACCTTATCTATAATAGCCAAAATCTGGAAGAACCCAGATGTCCTTCAACAGAGGAATGGATACAGAAAATGTGGTACATTTTCACAATGGAGTACTTTTTCACTATTTAAAAACAACTACATGAAATTCTTAGGCAAATGGATGGAACTAGAGAATATTATCCAGATTGAGGTGAACCAATCACAAAACAATACAAATAATATTCACTCATTGATAAGTGGATATTGGCCCAAAAGCTTGGAATACCTAAGAAAAAATTCACAGGTCATATGATGACCAAAGACCAAAATATCGATGTTTCATTCCTTTCTAGAAGGGAGAACAAAATACTCACAGGAGGAAATACAGGGACAAAGTGGAGAGAAGGGACTGAAGAGAAGGTCATCCAGAGACTTCCCCACCTGGGGATCCATCCCATTTGCTGCCACCAAATCCATGCACTATCGCTGATGCCAAGAAGTGCTTGTTGACAGGAGCCAAGTATGGGTGTCTCCTGAGAGACTCTGCCAAAGCCCTACTGTTAAAGATGAGGATGGTTGCAGTTAACCATTGGATTGAACAATGGGACCCCAATGGAAGCATTAGAGAAAATACAGAAGGGACAGATAGGGTCCGCAATCCCATAGGAAGAACAACAATATCGATCAACCAAACTCCACCAGAGCTCACAGGGACTAAACTACCAACCAATGAGTACTCGTGGAGGGACCCATGGCTCCAGCTACATCTGTGGCAAAGGATGTCATTGTCCATCATGAATAGGAGGAAAAACCCTTGGTCCTGTGATCACTTGTTTCCCAATGTAGGGTAATTCCAGGGCGTTGAGGTTAGAGTGGGTGGGTGGGAATAGGAGCATCCTCATAGAAGCAGGGATAGAGAGTATGGGAGAAGGAGGAAAGGGGAGAACATTTGAAATATAAATATATAAAATATCCAAGAAAAATAAAATTATCAAAAACAAATAAAACAAAAATATCTAAAGAAAAAAAGAAATGTAAATAAAAAATCCAATAAAAGAAGAGAAAACAGGAAAAATTAAGGCAATAAACACTAGCTATAATTACGAAAAAAAAACCCGGAATTCTCAATGGAGTAATTTCAAATGGCTGAGCTTAAAGAAATGTTCGACATTATTAGTCATCAGGGAAATGCAAATCAAAATGACTCAAATTTCATTTTTCACTTGTCAGAATAGCTAAGATCAATAAAACAAGTGACAGTTCATGCTGTGAGGATGTGAAACAATGGGAGCACTCCTCTATTGCTGGTGGGAGTGCCAACTAGTGCAGCCCCTATAGAAATCATTGTGGCAGATCCTCAGAAAATGGGGGATTGGTTCAATCTATCTCAAGATCTGGTTACACCATTTTGGAGTATATACCCAAAGGATTCTCTGCCCTACTACAAGGACATTTTCTCTTCTGTATTCATTGCAATATTATTCACAATAGCCAGAAACTAGAAAGAACCTAGATGCCCATCAATTGAAGAATGAATTATAAAAATGTGGTAGATTTACACAATGGTGTTTTACTCAACTGTTAAAAATTATATCATTAAATTTGCAGGCAAATGAATGCAAGTAGAAAAATAAATCATCCCAAGTGAGGTAACTAAGACCCAGGAAAACAAATTTAGTATGTATTCACATATAACTGGATAATATCTGCTAAGTAAATGATAGGCTTACTACAATCCACAGACCTAGAGAGGTTAGAGAAAGGATGGTTATAAAGGGGATGCATGGATTCCATGAGAAGAAGAAATGGGATAGATTCTGAGGATTCCATATAGCTCATTGAAAGTAGAGAGGTAGAACTGGTGTAGACTTGAAGCCTTCACTCATTAGTTCTAGTCTCATTGACAGTGGAAGGTACTCTGCAGGACACAGAAAAGCAAACCTGGACAGTAATCCAGAAACAAAACTCTTTACCTACATTTTTTTTTCTGCCGAGACAATGATGGTATAGAACTTGTGGGAGTGGCCAGCAATGTTTAGTTTAAAGTGAGGCCTATACCACTAGAAGAAGCCCACATTCCACGCTACCCAGATTGCCAGAAACCAGAGACTGAATAGCTCAGACACCTAGGCTAGGTCAAACACAACTGGAAAAAAATAAATTAAATGACTCTTAATAATATTATATTATAGACTGGTACCTTGTCCAGTTATCATCAGAGAGGATCTCTTTAGCAACAGAAGGGAGAGCATGCAGTGACTGACAATCAGATATTATGCATAAAGTGTCTAAATTTGCATTCTGCATCTGGTCATATACTTGATTTATAAGTGTCTCATAGGTTGGGGTCCAGCAAATCAAAAATGGCTGTCTCCCAAAGGAAAGTCAAGAATCTAATCCTACTCAGTCTTGAAGCCTGGATGTCTCAGCTGGAGACTAGAATCACAAAGAAGTTCTAACATCAGTGAATAACTGAACCTGGAGGAGAGCCAGGCAAGCAAGCAACGAGTAAAAGCTTCTTTCTTCTTGTATTTTATATAGTATGCCATGAGAAGGTGTGTGATTAAATGTGGGTCTTACCAACCTTAATTGATCTGTATTTCAACTGGGTCTTTCTACACTAATTAACTTAAAACAAACATCCAAACAAGCAAACCTCATAGGCATACCCAATAGATTGGGGTTTTAGTTACTTCCAGATGTGGAATGTTGCGAATAATAGATACAGGCATGTCAATTGTATCAATTAGTTTATTTCCATTTTTAACTGACACTGTACCTTCTATATCTCTCCAATTTAATTTACCATTTCCAAAGTTCAAATCCAAATGCTATACACTTACAAGAATTCCTGACTAGTTCCATAAATCTGTACTAGTCAAGAGTGAACAAGTGATGGGATGAGATTCCTTAACCTTCAGGATCAAGCTTTAAACAAATTTTCATGGCAGGAGGAATTTACTCAATCATTATCTAAAGGAAAATATATTTTTTGTATTATGGTTACAATACTCTTAACAATTCTTAAATGAACGTAGCAATGTGACACAGATGTGAGGTTGAAAATTTGAATAAATTTGAATATAGCAAATTTAGTACTGCTTTGTAATCCCAGATTTTTGAAACTGAGATGATAAAACCATGATCCAAGTCTTAACTGTAATATAGAGTGAGTTCAAGATTTATCTGAAAGTTCAAGTCAAGAGAAAAAAAAGACCAGATTTAGTTTGATAGAGTTGGTTGAGTTCAATTCCAAGTGCCATTAAAATACTTGAATGAATGTGTTATTTTTAGTTGTTCACATTGAAAACTACAAAACAAACACAATTATCTTCTGGTTATTAGACTATCAACACTTCAATAACAACATGTAATAAAGGAGTCATGAGAAGAACCTGCACAGTGGTAAAAATTTCAGCTGCTAAGGCTAAACTAGTCTATTTGTCTATGAAGTTTCCTCTGTGTTACCTTGTGAAAGGCTTCTTTCACTTCCTTGTTTCTCAAAGTGTAGATAACAGGATTCAGAGCAGGAGTGACCACAGTGTACATGAGAGCAGTAGCCTTGTCGGTGTCTGGGGTGTGTGAACCCTTGGGTTGGAGATAAGTAAACAAGGCAGTGCCATAGAAAAGAGAAACAACCAGGATATGAGAAGAGCAGGTGGAGAAAGCTTTGTGTCTGCCTGCTGCTGAGGGCATTTTCAAGATGGTCAGAATAATGCGGACATAGGAGCACAGAATGAAGAGACAAGGGCTCATAATGAAGATAAGAGAAATAATAAATATCACAATTTCATTCTGGGAAGTATCCACACAAGCTAATTTTACCACAGGCATGATGTCACAAAAAAAGTGCTGAATTGTTCCTGCTCCACAAAAGGGCAGAGTGAAGATCCAGGTGGTCTGGGCTGATTCTACGAGGATCCCAGTCATCCAAGATGCACCAGCCAATTTCAAACAGACAGAAGGGCCCATCCGCAGAGGGTAATGCAGTGGATGACAAATAGCCACAAAGCGATCATAAGCCATAGTTGCCAGAAGGCAGCATTCTGTCAGCCCCAAGATGGTGAATACATACATCTGAACTGCACAGCCTCTCACACTTATGGTCTTGATCTGCACCAGCAAGTGCACCAGCATCTGAGGCACCACACTACTGATATAGCACATCTCCAGAAAGGAGAGGTTGGCCAAGAAGAAATACATGGGTGTGTGCAGAGAACGGGTGACCCAGATCACACAGATGATGGTGAGGTTTCCTCCCACAGTAAACAAGTAGGTAACCAAGAACACCAAAAAGAGGACAGGCTGCAGCTCTGCTAGAGAAGAAAAGGCTACCAATGTGAATTCACTGCAGAAAGACAGGCTTCCATTCTTCCTGAGGCCAGAATTAGACATCTGTGAAGACAACAGAGCAGGCAGAGGGTTGCACAGAACACACTCAGCAGCCACAAATGTTAAGTACTCTCCACAAAGGAACTCTCCCACTATCAGTGTGCTAGCAAGAGAACAGAGACCTCAAAACTCCTGTGAGGCAAACAACCCATTTGAACAGATGCACATTTTTGTTTTTCTATTTTTATAGAAACTTGGAGACAAATGCATCTAAATTAAGAATTCACCTTTACCTTATAATGCACACAAGCTCTCTTAGAGTTGACATATAAAAGTGTTTCAATTACAAAACAGAAAATTGAATAAGAAAGTGTCATGTTCTCATCTTCTGAACTCTGCTATCATCTTAATGTTCCATTTAAGTGTCCAGGAGAAAGAAAGGATATTCCTGTCACTTATTTAACATTTATCTGCATAACAATTTAATTTTGACCTAAATTGAATACTTCAATGATTGGACAAGTAAGACTCACAGAAATAAAAAGCATATAGGATCTCTTTTTCAACTTTAATGATCCTTTTTCCAGATATTGTAGCTATGATGACTACCTAAGAAGAACAGCTTCTTCCTGGTGTTGGTATTGTAAGTGTTCTACAATGTCAAGTAGCAACATGAAGCAGCATTTTTATTTTCATGAAAGACCATAGGGATTACATCCCAATATTGTATAGTTATTCTCAGGAGGAATATGTTCAAAAACAACACATAACCATGTTTCTTATGCAACTTGGCTTTTGTTTTCTTAATGTATTTCCAAACATAAGATATTGTTATTAATTATTTCATTAAAGATACATACTATAATCTAAAAGTTTCTAATTGATGCCCAAGATTGTCTGGAGACTCTAAGGACTATGCTATAGCAGTCTTTATGAAGCTCTATTACAAAGCTACCACTCAGATCTCTGTAATACAATCAAGTTTAGTTTAGAGCATAAATGGAGTCCAAACAACCCACATAGATATTCCCATCCCTTCACTATAAATCTTTCAGTTGATGGAGCATAAAAGGTGTGGAAGACAATAACTTTTGAATTTCCCATTAGTTGAAAAAATTTAATGAAATGTTTCTTTTAAGAAATGAACAGCTGAGAGTCAGGCTTCGTGGCTCAATAGATAAGAGCAACTGCTGTAACTACTTTATGACTTGAGTTGAATCCTTCAACTAATATGGTAAAAGAAAGGAAGTAACCACACATGTTTGTATGTACACAGAACAGACATTAACACAAGGACACACACAAATAAATAAATAAATAAATAAATAAATAAATAAATAAATAAATAATATATTACATTATTTTTATTTCAAAGCTTATGTTTGGTTAAAGCACATCTTATCACTGACAGCATTTTCAGTTCCTATCATAAGAACTAAAAGCAAAAGAAAGGTGTAAAATTATCTTTTATTCTTCTGAAATAATTGTTGTCTATAGGCCTACTGTTTCAATCTGTTAACCTAAGCCTAGTCCTGGAAGCTTCTTCAGTTTCTGAGACTTACTGCTAAGTGAACTCTCCTCTCTCTAGTTCTTTCTAACTGATGGCTGACTGGTTCAACTCAGCGGTTCTTGCTCAAACTCCTCTTCATACTAACTGATTTCATCTGGCTTCCCTTAGCTCCTCCTTGATTGTTATGCTTGGCCTCATACTAATAATCTTTTCCAATTTTCTGGCTCCTTCTCATTCTCTGGTTGGTTCTGTATCCAACTGTGTCTAGCTTGTTCTTTCTTCAGCCTGTCTCTGTAAAACTTCCTCCTTTCTTATCTGCACTGGCCCTTAAGTAGCTTCTCTTTCCTCTCTCTTCTCATGAGAGTTGTACATATCCTATTCTGTCAAATCTTTCTTTGAATCATCACTTTGTCTGCCACTCAGTTAGATATCACTTTCAAACAGGAGTGCTTCCTTCTGCAAACTAACTTTACCTTCATTATTTGGAATTAAAGGTGTGTACTAAGGGTGTGTTTATTTTCCAGCCAGAGAGATTAAGGGTATGGTAAAGCTTGCCACACAACTAGAAACAGTTTTTTCAGTAAATAACACAATCTCAGGGGTCACATTTTGGTCAAATATTCTGCAAGAGAAAGGAGTGTTGAAAATACCATTTTTTAAGTAGATTGTTCCCGTAAAACTAAAAATGTGATGGAATGGTTTCCACATATTCTCTGGCATTCTGACTCCCCTTCTAGTACCAGCTTCAGAGGGCCATTGAAACTATGGCTAATTCATCTCAGATTAGTTTCTCTCCAGGCCGCTCTCTGTTAGCCATGAACAATATGGTTCCAGCCACCTGTTAAAGTCAAGACTCGGAAAACTGTAACCCAACAATCAAGTTTACAAGCTAAATTCTCAATCCACAATACATTCACACAAGAAACTTACAACCATGTGATAGGGATAAAATATCGCCCACCTAGACAGGATATTATTTCCCCATCTAGACAACAGAAAATCCTGTACACACTCACCCCTTAAGAATAGTCGTAACAACCTGTAAATGTTCAGAGAGGAATCTGCCACCATGTTCTCTCGGCTTCCCCCTTCTCCTCACTCTGGCTTCCTCTGCCTCTCCAAAACTTTTCCATACATGATTCTTTCTCATCCATTGACAGGCCTGGTTCTATCCTGTACCTGCCTTTACCTGCATAATGACATCAACCTACAGAACTATTTTTACTTCTTCAACAGCTACCAGCTTCAATTAAATATTGGAATTCTTAAAAGAGAGGTCTCAAGAGAGAGAATGAATCAAGAAGGGAGGATGCATGTCTGGTTAGTGTTTGAGTTCGGGAATCCCTACACAAACCATAAGAACTTCAATTTCAGTTAAGCAAGACTAGTTTATTGAATGTACACCCCAAAGCTGAACATTCAGAACCATAAAAAAGACTTAAAAGCCTAATTGTGTTTCCTGTATGTCCTGAAAGCAGGATTTTTATAGGAAAAAACAGGTTCAAAAGATTAAACTGCAAGCAAGGGAGTAGCACAACATCTTGGCTTATTAGTGTATTATCAGCTAATGTTTAAACTGATTGGTCCAAAGTGAGATAAGAGGGTAGGTGTACAAATCATATACAGGAGAGTTCCAGTACACTGAGAAAACAGCATATAAGAAATTCAACCATAATTTTTGTCTTAATAGCATTCTTCAGTGTCAGTTCTGAGAAAGTGAACTTAATTTCACCTTATGAACAAAATAGGAATCGAATACAAAATACCTAATATTAGGTTAAAGGGAGTAGACTTCAATCTCCCTCCTCCCTTTTGAGTTGTTCTGGTAAGTCAAATCATTGATTCTTAATCTTTCTCTGAGGCCAGGGGTACCAGTTAAACAAACTTTTATACCAACCTGTGCTCCCATGTTGGGAGACACTGCCATGCCAATGCCTGCTAGGAGGAGCACTATTATTAGAGCTGCCCTTTTCATTCTGGATCAAAATAGAAGCCCCAGGTATTCCCAGCCTCCCCCCCTAGAATAATATTATACCTGAAGCAACAGATGTACAAGTAATCTAAAGTCAGAAGTTTCAATGAGGATAAAGGGACTGACATGGAGTTAGTCCCAAGGCACAAGCAAAGCAAGTGCCTTTTGGAGGTGCTAAATAATAAGGGGAAATTCCCGCAGTTAACATCTATAAATGAATTGTGACATTGTAGTGTTGAAGGTACTGTGAGTCTGATATTTTATATGACCCTGCTTATAAGCAGAGGACTTGTCCTTCCATCACTTCCACAGTCAAGATGGGCTCATGCTCCCAAGAGCGTAGTTGATCTACTTGTATACCCATTTCCTCCATACTTAGGTTTTGGATAGTATAAGTTAAGATAAAGAACTCTTGAGATAGATGTCCAGGGTTGAGTAGAGGCCTGCCAGCAATGTAGTGGCAGAAGCAGACTGCTGTGGGTGGTTAGCTCTTTCTTTGAAGACTTTGACACTTTGTTGGATTCCAAGATGTTTAAGACCCTGTTATTAGTGGCCTAGAATCTCTGGATGGTGAAAATCATTCCAGAGCCCTTACCAGACATATGAATGCAGAGTCTCTCGTGTATCCTATACATTACTTATATCATTCTTATTATCTTAATTTAATGGGGTTGATTTTTCCCAGTTTTCAAAGTAGCTCTCAACCCTCTGTAACTGAATGATTATCATTATCAGCTACCCAGGGAGCTGATGTTTCATAGCCCCATAAAGCACAATGGTACATATCTTGTCCCCAAAATCCGAGTCTCCATTTGAGGGACAAACAAATATTCTGAATCCCATATCCAAAAGACCTAGAAAATAAGGAAATGTATATGTTTGCAGCCTTTGAATGCCTATTCCATTTTGGCCCCAATAATTTACAAGGTTAGGGTGGAAGAACCATAGGCAATGATATTATATTAATAATTAGGCTCCTAGCTACAATTCTAATCAAAGTTCATATGTGTTGTACTGGATTGTATGACTCAGCAGCTTGAAACACAAACACAAAATAGAAAACTAGTCTCTTGAGTCTTTTACCAGTCTGAATTTTAATGAGTCCTGTGGGGGTTAATCTGATGACTCATTGCAGGCTGGGTCCCAATGTTTCCAGAGGCAAACTTCAGATGAGAGTGATGAATCCAGATTGGCATGGCCATCTGGGTGGCCATGATCACAAGACAGGGTCCTTTTCAGTGTGAGCCCTTCTGGGGTGGAAGATCCTTTTTGACTTAGCATTTCAGCCTGTAAATTGGGATAATGAACATCAGATTTTTTTTTCTGTAACTGATTCTTGCTGACATCAGGAAGTTCGAATAGGGGCCCAGGAAGGCTGAAATGCTAGGAAAAGGCCAGGCAAAGTGTAGATGCCCCATACCCACACCAACACAGTACCTCGAATCAGGCAAAAGCCTGTGGGATTAAAGAAACACACACACACACACACACACACACACACACACACACACACACACACACACACACACAGGTTATTCGTGTCAAGCCAGAGGAGGAAGGGGCTCCTGTAGCTTTATCCACCAAATATATACCCCAAGTTCACCAGGTAGAAGATATCTGGGAAGCAGAGTGGGAAACCCTGGCTCCAGACTTCAGTAACAAAAGACTGACTACATGCCCTGAATTAACTAGGGAGAAATCCAAGAAGACCAACCTAAATCTCAAAGAAAAAGGCTGAGAAGACAAAAGGCAAGAACGAATTGACCACTGATCAGGTGTGTCGGTACCAGGCCAGACTTCTCCTTTGTTAGGAACAAAAGGCTTCCACATGCATCAGCATGTCTCAACAGGGGTCAAACACTGCAAGAGACCCAAAAGGGTCTGACAAGTGGGGTGAAACAGTGCAGGGGACCCAGGAGGCTCTGACAAGTCCCCCTATTTTATTTTTTTTAATTAAGCAAGTCCCCCTATAATAATTTCAAGCAGCATCCTGTCTTAGGTCACTTTGAGATATCAAGCCTCTTTCCTGTCATTGGAATATTTTGCCAGCCTCAGAATTTCCTGCCTTAGGCGAGGCCTGGTCCCAAAGAGTTGCCCATTGTCAGCTAACTGCTTCTTGTGAAGGCTGAGCCCAATTTGGGCAGAAGGTTTGTCTCCTACCAAGGAGAACAACACCTGCTTAGTTGCTGCCCAGGACTGGAAGTGCTGTTTGTGCATGTGATAAGAAGCACAAGGGCCCTAGGGCTGAACTGGAAGGGCCATAACACCAAGGGCTGTCATCAAGCCGCTCCAGCAATAAAATTTAAAATTCCCAATTGTCAACAACTACTCCAGAAGGTTTACCCACTGTGCTTGCCTAACAATAGATTGGGGGAGGGTAACTCCAGACACTGCAGACACAATGGCTGCAGCGGCAATAGCTGCTACAATAGCAGCGAAAATGCCACAGTCTTGAAAGACACCCGGAGCAGAGACCCTCACTCAAGTCTCAGGATGACGTGATCCCCCAAGAACTCACACAAGACCATCCTTGCTGTAATCACATGAGGTTTATCGATAGGAACCAGTGCACTGGTTCTCATATCCCTCACAGGGGCAGTGGAGTTCGACCCCAAGAGGCTGGGAAAAGAGTATTTAAAGGAAGAAACCGCAACCCAAGGGGGCAGGGATGGTGTCATTGGAAAGTGTGAAGAATACCAGTGAAAAATCACAAGGAGAAACTCTGTTTCCTAGGAGAAGCTGCTTGGTTCTCAAGATTGTTCTCTAAGATTTATGGTCAGCTAGTTTCTAGGAGAAAGCTGTTGAGCCAGCCAATGTAATTACCTATTCTATAGCCCTGGGAGAGGCTTCCTGAAACATACAATTCTGGGGACTAACCTGTTTTTTTTCTTCTGCTCTAAACATTGTGTCTAGGGGAGCAACTTTAAAACTTTTACCTTTCAGTCTTTCCCAGGACAGTTTAGGATCAGCCATTCTTCTCTCAACAACTGGCAGGCAATGGAACCAAGTCTGAGATCCAAACAACCATTTTACTATATTAATATTGCTAATCCATGGGCATGGGAGGTCTTTCCATCTTCTGAGATCTTCAATTTCTTTCTTCATAAATTTGAAGTTCTTGTCATACAGATCTTTTACTTGCTTGGCTAGAGTCACACCAAGGTATTTTATGCTATTTGTGACTATCGTGAAGGGTGTCATTCTCCCAAATTGATGTGGAGGGCCTTGATCCATTTGAACTTAAGCTTTGTACAGGGTGATAAAAATGAATCAACTTGCTTGCATTCTTCTACATGCTGACCTTCAGTTGAATAAGCACCATTTGTTGAAAAATGTTATCTTTTTTCAATTGGATGATATTAGATTCTTTGTCAAAGAGCAAATGACCATAGGAGTATGGATTCATTTCTGGGTCTTCAATTCTATTCCAGTGATCTACTACCTGTCTCTGAACAAATACCATACAGTTTTTTATTACTATTGTTCTGTAACATTGTTTGAGGTCAATTATGGTATTCCTCCCAGAAGTTCTTTTGTTATTGAGGATAGTTTTCACTATCCTGGGTTTTTTGTTATTCCACATGAATTTGCAAATTACTCTAACTCTATGATGAATTGAAATTTTGATGTGGATTGCCATGAATCTGAAGATTGCTTTCGGTAAGATGGTCATTTTTACACTATTAATTCTATCAATATCTCTCGATCTTAATAGGATCTGATTTTTTTTATTTCCTCAGAATCTGTTGTTATGTTTATTTTTTCAGTTTGTTAATTTGGATATTCTCTCTGTATCCTATGGTTAGACGGGCTAGGGGTTAATATATCTTGTTGATTTTCTCAAAGAACCAGCTCCTGGTTTTGGTTTTTTTTTTTTTTTTGATTTTTTTGTATAGTTCTTTTTGTTTCTACTTTGTTGACTTTAGCCTTGAGTTTCATTATTTCCTGAAATTTACTCCTCTTGAGTGTATTTGCTTCATTTGGTTCTAGAGTTTTTAAGTGTGCTGTCAAGCTGTTAGTGTATTCTCTCTCCAGTTTCTTTTTGAAGGCATTCAGAACTATGAGTTTTCCTCTTAGCACTGCTTTTATTATATTCAATAAGTTTTGATATATTGTGCCTTTATTTTCCTTAAATTCTAAAAAGTCTTTCACTTCTTTATTTCTTCCTTGACCAAGTTCTCACTGAGTAGAGCATTGTTCAGCTTCCATGTGTATTTGGGTTTCGTGTCTTTTTTTATTGTTACTGAAGACCAGCCTTAGTCCATGGTGATCTGACAGGATGCACAGGATTATTTCAATTCTTCTCATATTTTTTGAGGCCTGTCTTGTGACTGATCATATGGTCAATTTTAGAGAAGGTACCATGAGGTGCAGAGAAGAAGGTATTTTCTTTTGTCTTAGGATGAAATGTTCTATATATATATCTGTTAATTCCATTGGGTTCATAACTTCTGTTACTTGCTCTGTGTCTCTGTTTAGTTTCTGATTCTATGATCTGTCCACTGCTGAGTGTGGGTTGTTGAAGTCTCCCACTATTATTGTGTGAGGAGAAATGTATGCTTTGAGCTTTAGTAAGGTTTCTTTTATTAATGTAAGTGCCCTTGATTTGGACCATAGATATTCAGGATTGAGAGTTCATCTTGATGGATTTTTCCTTTGATGAATATGAAGTGTTTTTATTTATCTTTTTTGATAAATTTTGGAGGAAAGTCTATGTTATTTGGTATTAGAATGGCTACTCCAGTTGTTTCTTGGGACCATTTGCTTGGAAATTAGTCTTCCAGCATTTTACTCTGAAGTAATGTCTCTATTTGTCACTGTGGTGACAAATGCAGCAAAATGCTGGGTCCTCTTTATGTATCCAGTCTGTTAGTCTATGTCTTTTTATTGGGGGATTGAATCCATTGATGTTAAGGATATTAAGGAATAGTGATTGTTTTTTCCTTTATTTTAGTTGTAGAGGGAGAATTATGTTTGTGTGACTCTCTTGCTTTTGTTGCAAGAAAATTACTGACTTGCTTTTTCTAGGGTGTAGTTTCCCCTCCATGTGTTGGAGTTTCCCATTTTTTTTTCTTGGTAGGGCTGGACTTGTGGAATAATATTGTTTAAATTTGGTTTTGTCATGGATTATCTTGGTTTCCCCATCTATGTTAATTGAGAGTTTGCTGGATATAGTTGCCTGGGCTGGCATTTCTGTTCTCTTAGAGTCTGTATGACATCTGCCTAGGATCTTCTGGCTTTCATAGTCTCTGGTGGGAAGGCTGGTATAAATCTGATAGGTCTGCCTTTATATGTTACTTGACCTTTTTCCCTTACTGCTTTTAATATTCTTTCTTTCTTTTGTTGCATTTGATGTTTTGTCTAGCATGTGACAGGAGTTTTGTACACCCCTTATAATTTCACGGGCATCTCTTTTTGAGGGCTAGGGCACTTTTCATCTATAATTTTGTTGAAGATATTTACTGGCCCTTTAAGTTGGGAATCTTCATTTTCTTTTACACCTATTATCCTTAGGTTTGCTCTTATCATTGAGTCCTGAATTTCCTTGATGATTTTGCATTTTACATTTTCTTTGATCGTTGTGTCAATGTTTTCTATGATATCTTGTGCCCCTGAGATTCGCTCTTCTATCTCTTGTATTCTGTTGGTGATTCTTCCATATATGGCTCCTGATCTCTTTCCTAGGTTTTCTCTCTCCAGGGTTGTCTCCCTTTATGAATTCTTTATTGTTTCTATTTCCATATTTAGATCCTAGATGGTTTTATTCAAGTCCCCCACCGGTTTGGTTATGTTTTCCTGCAGTTATTTTAGGGATTTTTGTGACCAAAATGGGTATGCTTCAGTCCTTCTTTAAAAGGGGAATGAGAATACCCTTGGGAGGGAATAGGGAAGCAAAGTTTAGAACAGAGACTGAAGGAACACCTATTCAGAGCCTGCCCCACATGTGGCCTATACATATACAGCCCAGCAAACTAGATAAGATGGATGAAGCAAAGAAGTTCAGGCTGACAGGAACTGGATGTAGTTCTCTCCTGAGAGACACAGTCAGCATACAGCAAATACATAGGCGAATGCCATCATTAAACCACTGAACTGAGAATGGGACCCCTGTTGAAGGAATCTTAGAAAGGACTGAAAGAGGTTGAAGGGGCTTGAGATCCCATATGAACAACAATGCCAACCAACCAGAACTTCCAGGACTAAGCCACTATCCAAAGACTATACATTGTCTGACCCTTGGATCCAACCTCATAGGTAGCAATGAATAGCCTAGTAAGAGCACCAGTGGAAGGGTCTTGCCAAGACTGAACCCCCAGTGAATGTGATTGTTGGGGGGAGGGTAGTAATGGGGGGGAGGATGGGGAGGGGAACATTTATAGTGAAGGGGAGGGGGAGGGCTTGAGGGATGTTGGCCGGGAAACCGGGAAGGGGAAATAAAAAAAAAAGATAAGGAAGGACACGTCATATTCATGAAAGGAAAAAGCTCACCAAGATGAATTCTCAATCCTGAATATCTATGGTCCAAATGCAAGGGTACCTACACTCCTAAAAGAAACCTTTCTAAAACTCAAATCACACATTGCACATCACACAATAAGAGTAGGAAATTTCAACTGCCCACTCTCATTAACAGACAGATCATGGAGATAGAAATTAAACAGAGACATACAAATCTAATAGAATTATGAACTAAGTGGATTTAACAGATATTTATAGAACATTCCAACCTAATACAAAAGGATATACCTTCTTCTCAGGACCTCATGATACCTTCTCCAAAACTGGCACAATCAGTCACAAAACAGGCCTCAAAAGATACAGGAAAATAGAAATAATCCCATGCATCCTACCAGATCAACCATGGACTAAAGCTGGTCTACAATAACAATAACGACAGAATGCCCACATATACATTGAAGTTGAACAATGCTCTACTCAATGAAAACTGGATCAAGGAAGAAATAAAGAAAGAAATTAACTTCTTAGAATTTAATAAAAGTGAAGATACAACATACCCAAACTTATAAGACAAAATGTAAGCAGTGCTAAGAGGAAAACTCATAGCTCTGGGTGCCTGCAAAAAGAAAAAGGCAAGGGCAAACATCAGCAGCTTAACACCTAAATGCTCTAGAAGAAAAAGAAACAAACATACCAAAGAGGAGTAGAAGGCAGGAAATAATCAAATCAAGCAAGTAGAACCAAAAATGACTATTAAAAAACCCAACAAAACCAGGAGCTGGTTCTTTGAGAAAATCAACAAGATAGATAAACCCTTAGCCAGATTAACCAGAGAGTACAGAGAGGGTATCCAAATTAACAAAATCAGGAATGAAAAGGGAGACATAACAACAAAATCTGAGGAAATTCAAAATATCATCAGATACTACTACAAAAGCCATGTTAAACAAAAATGAAAAATCTGGAGGAAATGGACAATTCCTAAACAAATACCAGGTACCAAAGTTAAATCATGAACAGAAAAACAACCCCATAACTCCTAAAGAAATTGAAAGAGTTATTAAAATCTCCCAACCAAAAAGAGCCCGGGACCAGAATGGTTTAGTGCACAATTCTATCAGAACTTCATAGAAGACTCATACCAATACTGTCCAAATTATCCCACAAATATAAACAGTCAGAGCACTACCAAATTCCTTCTATGAAGCCACCATTGTACTTATACCAAAACCACACAAATATCCAACAAAGAAAGAAAAGTTCAAACCTATTTCCCTTATGAATATTGACACAAAAATACTCAAATTTTTGCAAACAAAATCCTAAATCACTTCAAACTGATCATCCATCATGTTCATGTAGGCTTCATACCAGGGATGAAGGGATGGTTCAATATACAGAAATCTATCAACATAATCTACTATCTTAACAAACTCAAAGATAAAAACCACATGATCATGTCATTAGATGCTAAGAAAGCATTTGACAATATTCAACACCCCTTCATGATAAAAGTTCTGGAAAACTCAGGAATTCAAGGGTCATACCTAACATAGTAAAAGCAATATACAGCAAACCAGTAGCTAACATCAAATAAAATGGAGAGAAACTTGAAACAACCCCATTAAAATAGGGACAAGACAAAGCTGCCCACTCTCTCCATACTCATTCAATATAGTACTCTAAGTCCTAGCCAGAGCAATCAGACAATGAAAGGAGGTGAAAGGGATACAAATTGGAAAATAAGAAGTCAAAATATCACTATTTTCAGATGATATGAAAATATATTTAAGTGACCCCAAGAGTTCCACCTGAGAATTCCTAATCCTGATAAACACTTCAGCAAAGTGGCCGGGTATAAAATTAACTCAAACAAATCAGTAACCTTCCTATACTCAAAGGATAAATAGGCTAAGAAAGGAAATTAGGGAAATAATACACTTCACAATCATCCCAAATAATATAAAATACCTCAGTGTGACTTTAACAAAGCAAGTGAAAGATCTGTATGATGAGAACTTCAAATCTCTGAAAAAAAAATTGAAAAAGATCTCAGAAGATGGAAAGACCTCCCATACTCATGGATTGGCAGGATTAATTTAGTAAAATGGCCATTTTGCCAAAAGCAATTTACAGATTCAATGCAATCACCATAAAAATTCCAACTCAATTCTTCATAGAGACAGAAAGAGCAACTTTCAAATTCATTTGGAATGACAAAAATCACAGGATATCAAAAACTATACTCAACAATAAAAGAACTTCTGGAGGTATCACCATCCCTGGCCTCAAGCAGTATTACAGAGCAATAATGATTTTAAAAATATATATGGCATTGGTACAGAGAAGAGGCAGGTAGATCAGAGGAACAAAACAGAAGACCAAGAAATGAACCGACATACCAATGGTCACTTGATCTTTGACAGAGGAGCTAAGACCATCCAATGGGAAAAAAAAGATAGCATTTTCAACAAATGGTGCTGGTTCAACTGGAGGTTAGCATGTAGAAGAATGCAAATTGATCTATTCATACCACCCTGTACAAACCTTATGTCTAAGTGGATCAAAGACATCTACATCAAACCACATACACTAAAACTAATAGAAGGAAAACTGGGAAATAGTCTTGAACACATGGGCATTAGGGAACATTTCCTGAACAAAACACCAATGGCTTATGCTCTAATAACAAGAATCGACAAATGGGACCTCATAAAACTGCAAAGCTTCTGTAAGGCAAAGGACACTGTCATTAGGACAAAACGGCAACCAACAGATTGGAAAAAGAACTTTACCAATCCTATATCAGACACAGGGCTAATATCCAAAGTATACCAAGAACTCAAGAAGTTGGACTCCAGATAGCCAAATAACCCAATCAAATATGGGGTGGAGAGCTAAACAAAGAATTCTCAGCTGAGGAATACTGAATGGCTGAGAAGCACCTAAAGAAATATTGAACATCCTTAGTCATCAGGGAAGTGCAAATCAAAACAACCCTGTGATGCCACCTGAAACCAGTGAGAATGGCTAAGATAAATACTCAGGTGACAGCAGATGCTGGCAAGGATGTGAAGAATGAAGAACACTCTTTCACTGTTGGTGGGATTTCAAACTGGTACAACCACTCTGGAAATCAGTCTGGAGGTTCCTCAGAAAATTGGACATTGCACTACCTGAGGAACAGTTATACCTCTCCTGGGCATATACCCAAAAGATGCTCCAACATACAACAATGAAATATGCTCCACTCTGTTCATTGCAGCCCCATTTATAATAGCCAGAAGTTGGAAAGAACCCACATGCCCAACAGAGGAATCAATACAGAAAGTGTAGTACATCTACACAATGGAGTACTACTCAGCTCTCAACACAGTGATTTTCTGAAGTTAATAGGCAAATGGAATGAACTAGAAAATATCATCCTGAGAGAGGTAACCCAATCACAGAAAAAAGACACATGGTATGCACTCACTGATAAGTGGATATTAGCCCAAAAGCTCAAATTACCCAAGATGCAATTCACAGACCACAGGAAGCTCAAGAAGAAGAATGACCAAAATGTGGAAGCTTCACTCCTTCTTAAAATGGGGAACAAAAATATCCAAAGGAGGGGATATGGAGGCAAAGTTTAGAGCAGAGACTGAAGGAACAGCCATTCAGAGCCTGCCCCACGTGTGTGTGGGTGTGTGTACACACATATGGACATATACATATACATATACATACACATACACACACACACATGTGTGTGTGTGTGTGTGTGTGTGTGTGATATATATATATATATATATATATATATATATATATATATATACCAAAACTAGGTAAGATTGATTAAGCTAAGAAGTACATGATGACTGGAACCAGATATAGATCTCTCCTGAGAGACATAACCAGAGCATATGAAATACAGATGTGAACGTTAGCAACAAACCACTGAACTCAAAATGGGATGTCCTATGCAGGAATTAGAGAAACGATTGAAAGAGCTGAAGGGGCTTGCAACCCCATAAGAATAACAATGCCCACCAACCAGAGCTCCCAGAAACTAAACACAAATATTGTACATGTACTGACCCAGGCTCCAACTGCATATGTAGCCGAGGATAGCCTTGTTGGGCACTAATGGAAAGAGAAGCCCTTGGTCTTGCCAAGGTTGAACCCCCAGTGCAGGGGAATGTCGGGGCACCGGGTGTGGTGGTAAAGGTGGGATGATGGGGATAGGAACACATTTATTGGGAGGGGGAGGTGATGGGGGATTATGGACAGGAAACCCAGAAAGGAAATAACGTTTGAAATGTAAATAAGGAAATATGTCTCCCAAAAAATGATTTATATATATATAAAAAAACATAAAAAAAACGATTGTGAGATTGTTATAAGTTAAATCCATATCATAGTTTAACCACTCTAGAACTATGGAATATATATATATATATATATATATCCATATTTATTATAAACTATACTTAATGTTTTGTATGATTTATATATATATATATGTATATATATATATGTATACATATAAACCCTCAACTTACATTTGAGCAATGCATACAAACAAATATAAATTTAAAGTTTTTCTTCTGAAAATATTCAGAATATTATTTCTCTTGTTAGACTCTGTGATAGTAAATTTGACTCCTAGATATAATAGTGATTTCTTCACAGCTTTTTTTTTTTTTATTAACTTGAGTATGTCTTATTTACATTTGAGTGTTATTCCTTTCGGTTTATGGGCCAACATCCCCTAACTTCTCCCTCCCCTTCTTTATGGGTGTTCCCTCCCCAACCCTCCCCAATTGCCGCCCTCCCCCACAGTCTAGTTCACTGGGGGTTCAGTCTTAGCAGGACCCAGGGCTTCCCCTTCCACTGGTGCTCTTACTAGGATATTCAATGCTACCTATGAGGTCAGAGTTCAGGGTCAGTCCATGTATAGTCTTTATGTAGTGGCTTAGTCCCTGGAAGCTCTGGTTGCTTGACATTGTTGTTCATAAGGGGTCTCGAGCCCCTTCAAGCTTTCCAGTTCTTTCTCTGATTCCTTCAGTGGGGGTCCTGTTCTCAGTTCAGTGGTTTGCTGCTGGCATTCGCCTCTGTATTTGCTGTATTCTGGCTTGCTTCATCCATCTTGTCTAATTGGATGGTTGTATATGTATGGGCCACATGTGGGGCAGGCTCTGAATGGGTGTTCCTTCTGTCTCTGTTTTAATCTTTGCCTCTCTATTCCCTGCCAAGGTTATTCTTGTTCCCCTTTTAAAGAAGGAGTGAAGCATTCACATTTTGATCATTTGAGTTTCATGTGTTCTGTTCATCCAGGGTAATTCAAGCATTTGGGCTAATAGCCACTTATCAATGAGTGCATACCATGTGTGTTTTTCTGTGATTGGGTTACCTCACTCAGGACGATATTTTCCAGTTCCAACCATTTGCCTACGAATTTCATAAAGTCATTGTTTTTTGATAGCTGAGTAATATTCCATTGTGTAGATGTACCACATTTTCTGTATCCATTCCTCTGTTGAAGGGCATCTGGGTTCTTTCCAGCTTCTGGATATTATAAATAAGGCTGCTATGAACATAGTGGAGCACGTGTCTTTTTTTATATGTTGGGCATCTTTTGGGTATATGACCAGGAGAGGTATAGCTGGATCCTCAGGCAGTTCAATGTCCAATTTTCTGAGGAACCTCCAGACTGATTTCCAGAATGGTTGTACCAGTCTGCAATCCCACCAACAATGGAGGAGTGTTCCTCTTTCTCCGCATCCTCGCCAGCATTTGCTGTCACCTGAGTTTTTGATCTTAGCCATTCTCACTGGTTCTTCACAGCTTTTTTAAACATGTATGTTGTGTATCATTGTCTAAAATTTTATTAATTTAATCACACACACACACATATATATATGAATATCAATTACTTTCAGAGAAATAATGTTAATTATATGTTAAGCACTTAGAAAATTTAATAATGTAAACATCTACTTAACACTTGTCCCTAAAGTTTAAATGAGGAATGGTCTATGCTGTCTCATCTCAACAATCAAGTCACTGGAGCATAAATTATGAGAGTGAGCATCAGCGAACATGGCTTGGATAATACATAAAACTTAGGTTTCTTTCAGTGATGTGGTATTTCAATCATTTTTCAATGTTAAATTTGGAAATTTTATTTAAAAAATTTAGCACACAGTAATTGATTAACCAATACAAAATGGTAATCCTTAAGAAAGGAAATAGAAGTGACTTCATACACAGTAAGCAGGTTGTTCTTATGTGTTTAAGAATATGTATTCATATTATGAAAAAAGAGTTCCTGAATTTGAAAGACTGAGAAGGTATATATGGTTGAATTTGAAAGGAACATAGAGAAGGGAAAAATGATATAAATTACTTTAAATTATCAACATAAAAAGCTTAGGAACTACAGAGTGGCATTTTAATGTGTAGTGAATAATATATAAATGTTTATAAACATAACTCCGTTTTGTGGAACAATATTATAATATAACTGATAGCTATAAATTAATAAAGTTTAAAAATTGCAGTAATACTATACTAGAAAATTGTGTTAGAACTGTTTAGGAAAGCAATTTTAATTGCATGAGTAAAAATTACATAAATAGTTTAATAATGTTATGAAAAACAAATGATCAAAGACAGAGAGACACACAACGATGTTAAGTACGCCACTGAAATCTTATACTTTATTATCTTACTTGGCCTTAAATATACCTCTCGTTCACAGGCAACATCATTTCATGTACCTGTGAAAAAACACCATCTTCCTTGCCATGTTCATAAAGGCTTGCCTGACTTGCTGATTTCTCAGGCTATAAATGAAGGGGTTAAGCATGGGGGCTACTGAGGTATTTAGTATGGCAACTCCCTTGGTCAATGATGCTCCATATACAACTTAGGGTTTAATGTACATAAAAATGCAGCTTCCATAAGAGATGGAGATGACAATCATGTGGGAAGAACATGTGGAAAAGGTCTTTGACCTCTGACTAGCAGAAGGAATCTCCACAATTGTTCTGATGATGTATGTGTAGGACAGAAATATTAACACTAAAGTGAACGTTAGGATAAAGACAGCACAAGAAAACCCCTTCCTCTCCAGGAATCTTGAATCTGAACAGGAAAGTTGAAGCAGGGGGAAATAATAACAGGCATAGTGATCAATGATATTGAGCCCACAATAATCAAGCTGTAGGACCAACATGAGTGCGGGGAAGATGACTAGGAAAGAAACCAGCCAGCAAGCAAACACCAGCATTGTGCAGACCTTCTGACTCATGATGGTCTGGTAATGCAGAGGCTTGCAGATGACAGTGTAACGGTCATAGGACATGACAGCTAGAAGGTAAAATTCAATTTCTCCAAATAGAATAAGAAAAAATAACTGTGTTTTGCAGTTGATGAAGGAATTGGTTTTATCCCCTGAGATAATGGAGCCCAAGAAGTTTGGTATGATGGCAGTTGTGAAGGATATTTCTAAAACAGAGAAATTCTTGAGAAAGAAATGCATGGGGGTCTGGAGGTGAGAATCCAGCAATGTGAGAGTGATGATGGTCAGGTTCCCTGTGATGCTGAGTGTGTAGGTGATGAGGAGAAAAATGAATATCACAACCTGGAGCTTAGGGTCATCTGACAATCCCAGAAGAATAAACTCTGTGGTTTCTGTTTGGTTGCTTATTCTGCAGTTACTTTTTATTCCTTCTGCCAAATCTGAATGCAAAGCCAGAAAGAACCAAGTAGAATTGATGATTCATGAAAGCCAAAACAAGGGGCTGCTACATTGTTCAAGAAATATGCTGTTTCCATCTTTAAGGTAAATTTAAATCTTTTAAATACTAGTGATTCTTTAATTGCCTTTCTTTGAACAACTCCACATTCAAGTCAGTTTGAAAAACAGTTTCATATCAAAAATATAATGCAATGCCTCTCATGTCAATGAGCAAGGACCTTATAGAAAGTGTTTAGTTGGGGATGTGGAGAGAAAAGTTCTCTAAGACATTCCAGTAGTGATATTTAACTTGGTACATCTAGTATGAGAATAAAATAGAGGTTCCCCAAATAGGACTTAAGGACTTAGCATACATTCTTGTGGTCCTGTTCCAAGGTTTATATCCAATTGATGCTATCAAAAACTTGTTTTTAGTTTTCATATAACGTGGGATGATCTAGCAACTGACATACAACCAGGAAATATTAAGGATGCCCTATGATCAATCTGAACCCTTACTAGCCTGAAAATAGGATAACCCTGTTTGCTTCATTTTCTTGTCTTGTAAATATACAGTTTCTTCTGCAGACAAGTCACTACTAAAGAACAATTTTCAGTTATGCATATTAATATATGTTAGACACTTGAAAATTATGTGTCATATATATGTATTTGTGTATGCATGATTCTGAGTACATGTAGCTCAGTGTAATGACATCCAAATCACCTTTTCTTACTCCTTTTTCCCATGACATTAGCAGTAACACTTGCTGTTCACATAAAACCTTATATTCATGCATGTCAATATTTTCCACTTAGACTATGCTATCAATTCCCATAAGTCCTATCTGACTTAGTGCATTCAGAGGACAAGATTTCATTATCAATACTATTTTATTATATTTTTTCTCAGTGTAATGTTGGCTGAAAGGCGAATTGACCAGTTAATATTGGCTTTTATTTAATCACTTTTTGACATCATTCTCTACTTTTGGCTATACTGTGCATGTGCATTATTTAGGATATTATCTTTGCATAGTGATGTGTTTTCTCAATTATTTACAGTATTCAGTGTCCATAAGCACTTGTTTCAAAATCTCTATTTTGAAATTTTTTCAAGTGAAATGTATGTAAGGAAATCTGAAATATATATCTATACATACATAGTTTCATACATACATATGTATATACATACATACATACATATATACAAACAATTTTAAAAAACTGTGAAATATGATTTGGCTTACTTTACTGTTTTTAGTAGCATTATGCTGAGTAGACCTGAGTTTGGATTTGATCAAAATTATATGCTAATTCTTAAATCTTTAGCTAAAATTACCTTATCATCAAATAGATAAGATTTGATTGCAATCTCTAGGTGATATTCTCGCAGTAAAATAATGATATTAAGACTCATATTTTAAAATAGACACTAAAGTTAATATAGTTGCAAATGACTTCATATACATCAATACCAAACTGTCTGCTCTGAAGCCATACACTAGTAACACTATACAGACTGAGCAGGTTGTACTTATGTATTTAGGAATACATGCAAATTCATGTATTGAAGAGAAAAAAGAATCAGAGAGAGAACGAGAAAACGGGGTACAAGGGAAAGTTGAGAAAAAAGAAAGGGAAAGGGGGAATAGTATAATTAAACAATAATTTCCAAAAAAATTAATCCACAAATAAGCAAGAACCAGGGACACAGTAGTCCAGGCTACTTCAGAGTCTCAAGAAGGGGTTCGGAAGCTCCTGCCCTACATGACAGTAGAGGCCATTTGGAAGTAAATGAGCTAGTTTGCATTTGCAAATTAATGAAAAATGAAAATACTCTGCTTTTCTTGGGGGGGTGCACAGGGATGGAGGGGTGGATTATGAGAAGAATGCTAATAAAAATCAGACTAGGACAAGTTTATAATTTACCAATGGCATACAATTATGTGTCACCTGAAATTTTGGGCTAGAAAACATTTGAAAACTGATGTTACAAAATTTCCCCAAAAGGGTCAATAACATAAAATCAGTTTTCAAATGTTTTCTAGCCCAAAATTTCAGGGAACCAGAAGAGGGCAGCAGCATTTGGGATGTAAATAAATAACAAAACAAAACACTAATGAGCATAAAATATTTTGTTTTTAGTTTCCTATGTTTGTTTGCTAAGGCTCACAAATGAGGATGAAAAATCAGTCAAAGGAACTTAACTTCATTCTTTTGGGATTGACAGATGACCCACGATTGCAAATTGTGGTTTTTCTATTTCTCTTTCTCAATTATATGATGAGCCTGGTGGGAAATTTAATCATGGTGCTCCTCACTCTGCTGGACCTTCGCCTCAAAACTCCAATCTATTTCTTTCTCCGTAATTTCTCCCTTTTGGAAATCATGTTCATAACAGTGTGTATTCCCAGATTCTTGACAACCATTGTGACTGGAGACAAAACTATTTCCTATAATAGTTGTGCATCTCAGTTGTTTTTCATTCTTTTGCTGGGAGTCACAGAATTTATCTCCTGGCTGCCATGTCCTATGATCGCTATGTTGCCATCTGCAGACCATTACACTACCCTATCATCATGAACAACAGAGTGTGTTACCAACTTGTCCTCAGCTCCTGGGTGACTGGGTTCTTGATCATCTTTCCCCCAGTGGCAATGGGTCTGAAGCTGGATTTCTGTGATTCCAGGGTAATTGATCATTTTATGTGTGAAACTTCTCCTATTTTGCAGATCTCCTGCACAGACACTCATATCCTAGAAATGATGTCCTTTGCCTTAGCAGTGGTGACACTTGCAATTATACTGGTACTAGTGAGTCTTTCTTACTCTTTCATCATTAAGACTATTATGAATTTCCCTTCTGCACAGCAAAGAACCAAAGCCTTCTCCACCTGAACTTCCCACATGATTGTTGTCTCCATAACATATGGTAGTTGCATCTTCGTATATATTAAACCATCTGCAAGAGAGAGTGACTGTGTCTAAAGGTGTAGCTTTGCTGTATACTTCAATTGCCCCTCTCCTGAACCCCTTCATTTATACACTAAGAAACCAGCAGGTGAAAGAAGTCTTCTGGGATATAGTACAAAAGACTTTGAGCTTTTCAAAACACAAAGTTTAAAGCAGTTGGGTAACTTTTCTGGAATTTTAAAGAAACAAAATCTTTTAAGAGAACAAAATCATGATGAGGTTAAAAGAACATACAAATATATCAACAGTAAATATAAAACTGTGAATTTAAAAGAGAATGAGGATGGATATACGAGAAGACTTGGAAGGAGGAAAATGAGGAGAGAAATGCAGTTGTAAGCTGCAACCATATTTTAAAAATGAAACTCTCATTCACATGATTGTTTTTCTGTGTGAGCAGTTATTTCATGTACAGGAGATTTTTCTGAAGAACATGTAGCTCCATTCCACCTTACCCTCTACTTTTGCATGAAAGGTTGCATTCTGCAATAACTAACTTCCTCCAATTCCTTTCTAAAAGTACATCTCTGGGTATATAATTTATTACATATTCATTTCCAGAAATCATTGCATTGAATAAAATAAACATCATATAGTATCAATTTTCTGTGTGTGATTTGTTATTTGATTGAACATCAATGCAATATATATCTATTATAATTCTACTGATTTGGAGAAATGCATTACTTTCATCTCAGTAGTCTTTAACGTCTGTAAAGCACACAAATACTTAAAGCAAATATTGTTCTGTGGTGATAAATTATCACTATAATAAATGTCTCAAATACATTGTGGTGTGTAGGATGATGTCTTTATGAAAGTCAGGGATGGCACAGGATGGATCAAGGCCCATGACTGAAGTGTAATAAATAACGTGGGGACAAAGGTATTGTAAGGCAGGGGAAAAGAGGAAAAAAAGAGAACCAAGTTGGAGGCAGAGAAGGACGGCCCAGATCCATGTGGCCTTAAATGGCCATAGGTAGTTATGAATATTTCTTAAGGGATAGATCTCTGTAGGTCAATTTTTCTTATCTAGGTGGGTGGTTTATATCATTATCATTTGGTTGTGAGTTTATTGTGTGGATATATTGTGGATTGGAATTTTAATATATAAATCTGATTACTAAATTACAGCTTATTGAGTCTTGATTTTATTGGGTTGTTGGGAGTTTTTACCATAACCATTAGGAGGTGGATGCTGGCAATGTAAACAGAGAAGCAACAGAGAGTTACTAGAGGGTAGCCACTGCTGGGACCTGGGGTTGGAAGCTGGGAATGTGAGCAGAGTTTATAGTAAAAGAGCTATAAGACAGGAGGTCTCTGTATGACAATGGCATGGCAGCAACCCACCTTTGGAACTAAATGGATAGAGAGATTGCTGATGGGCTCAGAGAGTAGCCGTCAGCAGTGTGAAATGGGATAAAGCTTAGTAAGTGAGATGCTTGATAACTGAGATGAAAATATCCCACTGATGCCATGCGGCCCTAGGGTTCCAGCACTAATACAGGATAAATGATTCCAATTTTAATAATTACCACAACAGTGGGGCAGATGAGTGACTGTGGAATTTCAAGGAAAATTATTTCAAGATGTCAGGAGCCATTATCATAGGAAAAGCTAATAACTAACAGGTAATCCTCTTAAAATATTCTGCCTCAGGTTAAAAAAAAATAACAGATTTAATCCTATAGACAAAGCTCAGGATAAAATCATGTTTGGAAAGATCCCTGCTATTAATATGCTTTTCCTGACACTATATAACTATCACTATATATTAGTCCACCCTTTTGAGTAGATCTCTGCAGATCTACAAAGCTATACTGTCTTGTATTGATCCTATATATACAAATAGATGGCTTCTCAATTGTTTATGATGATCCTAAAAGAATTCCTAAAATTATATCAGTATTTATTAAGTTTTTTTTATAATGGAACTGATACTAGGTCGTTTCTTATAGTCAAAACTGCTACCAGTCTTCTATGTGTCACTAATTAATTGCTTCTGAGAGTAAACAGATTTTCAGCAGTCAGAGCACATTTCAAGAGGTTGTAAAACTATTAACCAAAGGCCATAGAAATGAAACTAATGACTTATTATAGGTACTGGGACAGAAGATAAAATATTGACTGGTTTTATCTATATAAAACTTCACTAATAACTTAGTTACTGTTTTTAACTTTTGATAAACCTTGGAGCTGTGACAGGTAGCAAATGTCTAGCCAGATAACTACTCCTAATGGAATATATATGTAAACATTCTCTGTTGTAAACTTCTATTTCAATTTATGGTTTGAATTTATATGTAAACTTATGATGAACTTTTTACTATGTGATCAGGTATTCTGAAAGATGTATAAGTGCTGAGGACAAAGAAGTAGTGAGCAAATTTCTTCTTAGAGACATTTCATAGGTAACTTTTTGCAACTTAGAAATAAACGCTAAATTCACTTTTCAAAGTGTTTCCTTTTCTTCTGCAAATTCAACTAGCAGGCTGAAAGTTAGAGCAGTGCAGTTTCTGCTGAGATAGAAAAGAGTCTACATTACTTAATCTCTGTCTGTTGTTAGGCTACAGTTGTTAATCGCTCAAACTGGTGGCTTTTAACACTCAGAATGAGAAAGAAAGTTTGTAGGACTTTTTGGAAGTTAACATCAGCGTTCAGTATAGTTAGAAAGATAGAATGTCCAGAGACCATTAGTATTTAAAGCCACACCAGAGTCCTACTCTGTGTCTCATTTCAACCTGCTCCAGATCAGGAGGCTCATGGCATCAAGAGAATATAATCATGCTAGGGAAAAAAGCATACACAGTTGGGTTTAGGATCATCTTCCTGTGCTTCAGCTGTCTTAGAATATCCACAGCTTGTTGTAGTAGAATAGCTGGGCTCTCATGGTGCCATACTGCCCTGACTCTTGTTGATTGTGTTCTTATGCTGTCCTTTAGTCATCTGGTTACTCCTAGTTTTGACTGGATATTTCTGACGCAAGCAGAGCTGTTGCCCTGACAATGAAGCTCAGGGAAGAGCATGATGCTTTCCTCTGAAGGTTGCGACCCAGGTGTACCCAGCAAGCAGAGGATTGGCTGGTGGTTTCTTACCTGGATGTTCCTATGGCTCCACAGGCCTCCTCTGGGAGGCTGGCAGAGCAATGAGCCAGAGGATGGAGGTCAGGGAACAGTACAACCTGTCTTTGTTTCTGTCTTCCTAAAATTAGAAAATAATGTCCTCACTATTGTGTAAATGTACCACATTTTCTCCATGCATTCCTCTGTTGAAGGACATCTGGGCTGTTTCCAGCTTCTGGCTATTATAAATAAGGCTGCTATAAATGTAGTGGAGCATGTGTCCTTGTTAAAGGTTGGAGCATCTTTTGGGTATATGCCGAGGAGTGGTATAGCTGGGTCCTCAGGTAGTACTATGTCCAATTTTCTGAGGAATCAACAGACTGATTTCCAGAATGGTTGTACCAGTTTGCAATCCTATCAACAATGGAGGAGTGCTCCTCTTTCTCCACATCCTCACCAGCATATGCTGTCACCTGAGTTTTGGGTCTAAGCCATTCTGACTGGTATGAGGTGGATCTCAGGGTTGTTTTGATTTACATTTTCCTGATGACTAAGGATGTTGAACATTTCTTTAGGTGCTTCATGGCTATTCTTGGTAGAGAATTTTTTGTTTAGCTCTATACCCCATTTTTATTAGGGTTATTTGATTCTCTGGAGTCTAACGTATTGAGTGCATGCTGACAAGAGCCTTATATAGCTGTCTCTTGAGAGGCTCTGCCAAAGCCTGACAGATACAGATGCTGGTGCAGGCAGCCAACTATTGGACTGAGAATGGGGTCCCCAAAGGAGGAGTTAGAGAAAGGACTGAAGGAACTGAAGGGGTTTGCATCACCAAAGGAACAACAACAGTATCAAGTAACCAGACACTCCGGAGCTCCCAGGGTCTAAACCACCAACCAAAGAGTACAAATGGAGTGACTCAGGGCTCCAGTCACATACGTAGCAGAGTTTGGCCTTGTTGGGCATCAATGGAAGGAGAGGATCTTGATCTTGTGAAGGCTTGATGCTCCAGTGTAGCATAATGCCAGGGTGAGGAGGTGAGGCGGAGTTGGTGTGTGGGTAGGTTGGGGAACACCCTCATAGAAGCAGGGGGAGGGGATTGAATAGGGGGTTTATGCAGGGGAAACCAGGAAATGGGATAACATTTGAAATGTAAATAAAGAAAATATCCAATAAAAGAAAAGAAAAAAGAAAGAAGAGAAAAAATGCCTACCCCTTTTATCTGCTTCATTGACTGCAATAAGATACTGAAGTACATGATGAGTTCTTAGTAAAAGTTTGCTGAATAAATAAGGGCTGTGTTTTAAAGAATGGGAGAAATTGATGGTGGATGGATTATACAAAAGAAGGCAGAACGTCATCCATTAGAGTATACTGCACACATATCTATTCGAAACTCTCCACATTTATCTAAGCATCCCTCTTCCTGTTCTGTTTTGTTCATCCTCTTCTTATCAGTTACAGTGATGGCTCTTTTGAAGATTTGTTCACTCATGAGCATCTGAGATCTAGTTGTTATTGACAGTCCTTCCCAAGACTTAGCAGAGATGTCATTTAGACTAAACAGAAGCACATGTTCTTAACTCTACTGTCTTCTCCCTTAGGGCATTTTAAAATAAACCTTTCTAGTGCAATAAAAATGGTGTCTTTTCTCAGGCCAACATATTAAGATTATACCCAGTTCTTCATATTACTTTTTTTCCACATAGAGGCCTCACAAATTTTTAACATAGATAATAGGATATGGTAAAAACAACTACACAAACATGGCATTTTACTATCAGAAGAATATTTTTGTGAATGGTATGCTACAGCAGTGATCACTTGTGCCAGGATGGTCACCACTGAGCACATGTGCCAAGATAGTCATATGAAAACTTGAGGCAATGTGCTTTGCAGAGAAGCAATGCCGGTAAGTATCTAAACTGACAGCTGTCATTACAAATATGATAATAAAACACAAATTCTGTCATACAGAATGACATCCAACAGATTATTTATGTTTTATCACCTAATTTTTGAGTGTTATGTCTGGTTTTCATTGTCGGTTTTTTCTTTCCTTTTATTATAAAAGTTTCATAATGTCCACAAGTTATTTTGTAATGATACAGTGGTCTTATACCAGTTTATTACTGTGAACAATACAGGGAAATTTTAAATAGTATTGTCCTTCTATCCAGAACCAACAATGTGAGGAGTTCATTGCCAAAAAAACTATCCTGATTCCCAAGTGACTTTTAAACATGGGGCTCCAAGGATTCTCTTGTTTCTTGTCTCTATTCTATAATAGTTGGAATATATAAAAAATAGTAACAGTCTCTATTGCTAAATACATCCAGAAACTCAACTCTTCGTAATTAATTGACTGCCCATCACAAAACCAGCTTTTAGATCATAAGAAAACTGAAATACATATGCGTTTTAAATGACAGATGCTCTATCAGGGAAAACATGTGTGCCAGGGACTCAGATACTTCAGACACTTTTCAGGGTCAGTGTGTATCCCTGAGGAAACTTGGTGTTTACATATTTGATGTAATGGCACTGTTTAGTTGGCTCTTACTGTTAGCACCTACAGAAAAACTGCCAACAGATGCCATGTAATGACCTCCAGCCAAAGGGTAAGTATGAACACATTTTACTCTGCTTGGGTTCACATGTATAATTGTATATATTATATAGAGTCTTGTGGGATGATGATTGGGAAATATAGTGACATGTTTTTCCCTTTAATTATCAACAGATTGTTTAATAAACAATCAACATTGAATACTTGTGCTAGCATTACATAAAAATATTCTACAATTATTTATGAATTTTTTGGTGGAATGATGGTCCTACAAATTATGAGCATGCCTGATTTAGAAAGATTCAATAATAAAATTCCTCACAAACATATATACATACATTAAAAGATTTTTTAAATTAAATACACATTCTGTGTGGTGGTAGTACATGCCCTTAGTCCTAAGTATTGGGAAGCAGGGTCAAGCAGTTTTCTAAGTTTGAGGACAGTCTGAACTACAAATCAAGTTCCAGGACACCCAAGGTTACACTAAGTAACCCTGTCTCAAAACACCAAAAATAAGTAAATACATACATACTTAATGTCAATAAAATGACTTTTTCTGAGATTTTATTATTCATTTTTGTTCTCTAAAAATTAAACACTGAAAGTACCACTTAATCAAGATAAATATTATGGGATTATTAACTTTTACACATTTGTTCAAGTCTGAACTTAAGAAAAGCCATATATGTATTGTTAAAAGTACTATAAATACCTAAGTAAACCTGAGTTCAATACCAAAAATCTACTGGGTGATGAGTTGAGATTGTGAAAAGAGGAAGATGTAGCCTGATGTGGGGGACTGTAATACCCATAACTTAGGATGCAGTGGCAATAGGATAGCAAACTTGCGTTAGCACAGGCTAGAGAGGGAACACCTATACCGTATTATATGTGATATAAATAAATGGATGGATGGATATATAGAGAATAGATAGATAGATAGATAGATAGATAGATAGATAGATAGATAGATAGATAGATAGATAGATAGATATTGGGGAATCCCAGATAGAGGTACTCAGAGTGTGAGCTGCAGTCACCTGCTATCATGAAGGTTTGAGCCAGCACATCTTTTCCCATGATCACAGTCGAGGATCCCACTCCAATGGTGGTGCTCAGTATAAGTGGGGCCAGTAGCAACAAACAGTGCTCACTCAGACAAAAATACAGAAATAGAAGACATAATTCAAAGGTCTACAAGTACATGAATCAAGACTTTCTGAAGTTAAAAATTCGGTAAGCAAGTTGATGGGAAGAATAACACCTAATGTTCCACAGACTGCAGTGCATTGAAATTTCTGTGAAAGTTCATAAAAACTTTTGAAAGTTCCCAAATAAATGATCCTTGAAGTATTAGATATGCCACACATTGCATGCTGGGCTGAAATGATACACTGAAGCCCATGAATAAGAATAGTTACTATGCTTCACCTGCATATGCAACTATATTTTAAAAGTAACTCTCTAATAAAAAACTGTTTCAAAACCATAGGAAAATGGTTTAACCTCAAAATATTTTATTTTTAGACAAGTAAAACTGATAAGTTCTGAAATACATTGTATAGGCTAAAACCTATCAATATATATCTATCAATATAATTGGGGAAATTACCCAATCTTGGCTGATGATTTTAACAAATAAAACGTTCTCAGTTTCTGATCTTAATTATTCATGGAACAAAAAATTGAACAAACATAGAGGAATAAGCAGGAAAAATTAGTTATATTTGGTGGGGGGTTTTCTGGGTTTTTTTTTTTCATTTTTTTTCATCTTTATTAACTTCAGTATTTCTTATTTACATTTCAATTGTAATTCCCCTTCTAGGTTTCTGGGCTGAAATCCCCCAACCCCTCCCCCTCCCCTTCACTATAGATGTTCCCCTCCCAATCCTCCACCCAACAATCACGTTCACTAGGGGTTCAGTCTTGGTAGGACCAAGGTCTTCCCCTTCCACTGGTGATCTTACTAGGCTGTTCATTGCAACGTGTGCACGTGGAGTCCAGGTTGAGTCCATGTATAGTCTTTGGGTAGTGGCTTAGTCCCTGGAAGCTCTGGTTGGTTGGCATTGTTGTTCATATGGGGTCTCAAGCCTCTTCAAGCTCTTTCAGTCCTTTCTTTGATTCCTTCAACGGGGTCCAGTTCTTAGTTCAGTGGTTTGCTGCTGGCATTATCCTATGTATTTGCTGTATTCTGGGTGTGTCTCTCAGGAGAGATCTACATCCGGTTCCTCTCAGCCTGCACTTCTTTGCTTCCTCCATCTTATCTACCTTGGGGGCTGCATATGTATGGGCCACATGTGGGGCAGGCTCAGAATGGGTATTCCTTCTGCCTCTGTTCTAAACTTTGCCTCCCTATTCCCTTCCTAGGGTATGCTTTTTACCCTTTTAAAGAAGGAGTGAAGCATTTGCATTTTGGTCATCCTTCTTGAGTTTCATGTGTTCTGTGTATCTAGGGTGATTCAAGCATTTGGGCTAATATCCACTTGTCAATGAGTACATACGATGTGGGTTTTTCTGTCATTGGTTTACCTCACTCAGGATGATATTTTCCAGTTCCATCCATTTGCCTATGAATTTCATAAAGTCATTGTTTTTGATAGCTGAGTAATATTCCATTGTGTAGATGTATCACATTTTCGGTATCCATTCACGTGTTGAAGGGCATCTGGGTTCTTTCCAGCTTCTGGCTATTATAAATAACACTGCTATGAATATAGTGGAGCATGTGTCTTTGTTATATGTTGGGGCATCTTTTGGGAATATGCCGAGAGGTATAGCTGAGTCCTCAGGTAGTTTAATGTCCAAATTTCTGTGGAACCTACAGATTGATTTCCAGAATAGTTGTACCAGTCTGCAATCCCACCAACAATGGAGAAGTGTTCCTCTTTCTCCACATCCTTGAGTTTTTGATCTTAGCCATTATCACTGGTGTGAGGTGAAATCTCAGGTTTCTTTTGAATTGCATTTCCCTTATGACTAAAGATGTTGAGCATTTCTTTAGGTGTTTCTCAGACATTTGGCATGCCTCAGCTGTGAATTCTTTGTTTAATTCTGAACCCCATTTTTAATAGGGTTATTTGGCTCAATACAGTCTAACTTCTAGAGTTGTTTGTGCATTTTGGGTGTAAGACTTCTATCATTTGTATGATTGGTAAAGATCTTTTCCCTATCTGTTGGTTATCATTTTGTCCTAACAACACTGTCCTTTGCCTTACAGAAGCTTTGCAGTTTTATGAGATCCCATTTGTCGATTCATGATATCACAACATAAGCCATTGGTGTTTTGTTTGGGAAATATTCTACAGTGCCCATGTGTTCAAGATGTTTCCCCACTTTTTCTTCTATTAGTTTGAGTGTATCTGGTTTGATGTGGAGGTCCTTGATACACTTGAACTTAACCTTTGTACAGGGTGATAAGCATGGATCAATCTGCAGTCTTCTACATGCTGACCTCCAGTTTAACCAGCATCATGTGCTGAAAATGCTATCTTTTTTCCATTGGATAGTTTTGGCTCCTTTGTCAAAAATCAAGTGACCATAGGTGTGTGGGTTCATTTCTGGGTCTTCAATTCTATTCCACTGGGCTATCTGTCTGTCTCTGTACCAATACCATGCAGTTTTTTTTAAATGACTATTGCTCTGTAATACTGCATGAATTCAGGGATAGTGATTCCCCCTGAAGTCCTTCTATTGTTGAGGATAGTTTTAGCTATCCTGGATTTTTTGTTATTCCAGATGAATTTGCAAATTGTTCTGTCTAACTCTTTGAGGAATTGGATTGGTATTTTGATGGGGATTGCATTGAATCTATAGATCGCTTTTGGTAAAATGGCCATTTTTACTATATTAATCCTGCCAATCCATGAGCACGGGAAATCTTTCCATCTTCTGAGATCTTCTTCAATTTCTTTCTTCAGAAGCTTGAAGTACTTATCATACAGATCATTTACTTGCTCGGTTAACATCACACCGAGGTATTTTATATTATTTGGGACTATTATGAAGGGTGTCATTTCCCTAATTTCTTTCTCAGCTTGTGTAGAGGAAGGCTACTGATTTATTTGAGTTAATTTTATACCCAGCCACTTTGCTGAAGGTGTTTATCAGCTTTAGTAGTTCTCTGGTGGAACTTTTGGGATCACTTAAATATATTATCATACCATCTGCAAATAGTGATATTTTCACTTCTTCTTTTCCAATCTCTATCCCTTTGATCTCCTTTGTTGTCTGATTGCTCTGGCTAGAACTTCAAGAACTATATTCAATAAGTAGGGAGAGAGTGGGCAGCCTTATCTAGTCCCTCATTTTAGTGGGATTGCTTCAAGTTTCTCTCCGTTTAGTTTAATGTTAGCAACTGGTTTGCTGTATATGGCTTTTACTATGTTTAGGTATGGGCCTTGAATTCCTATTCTTTCCAGGACATTTATCATGAAGGGTGTTGAATTTTGTCAAATGCTTTCTCAGCATCTAATGAAATGATCATGTTCTTTCAGTTTGTTTATATAATGGATCACGTTGATGGTTTTCCATATATTAAACCATCCCTGCATGACTGGGATGAAGCCTACTTGATCATGGTGAATGATTGTTTTGATGTGCTCTTGGATTCGGTTTGCCAGAATTTTATTGAGTATTTTTGCGTCGATATTTATAAGGGAAATTGGTCTGAAGTTCTCTTTCTTTGTTGGGTCTTTGTGTGGTTTAGGGATAAGAGTAATTGTGGATTCATAGATGGAATTCCGTAGTGCTCCATCTGTTTTAGTTTAGTGGAATAGTTTGGATAGTATTGGTATGAGGTCTTCTATGAAGGTCTGATAGAATTCTGCACTAAAGCCGTCTGGACCTGGGCTCTTTTTGGTTGGGAGACCTTTAATGACTGCTTCTATTTCTTTAGGAGTTATGCGGTGGTTTAAATGGTTTATCTGTTCCTGAGTTAATTTTGGTACATGGTATCTGTATAGGAAATTGTCCATTTCCTGCAGATTTTCAAGTTTTGTTTAATATAGGCTTTTGTAGTGGGATCTGATGATTTTTTGGATTTCCTCTCATTTTGTATTATGTCTCCCATTTCATTTCTGATTTTGGTAATTTGGACACAGTCTCTGTTTCCTCTCGTTAGTCTAGCTAAGGGTTTATCTATCTTGTTGATTTTCTCAAAGAACCAACTTGTGGTTCTATAGATTCTATGTATGATCCTTTTTGTTTCTACTTGGTTGATTTCATCTCTGAGTTTGATTATTTCTTGCCTTCTACTCTTCCTGGGTGTATTTGCTTCTTTTTGTTCTAGAGCTTTTAAGAGTGCTGTCAAGCTACTGATATATGCTCTCTCCTGTTTCTTCCTGCAGGCACTCGGATCTATGCGTTTTCCTCTTAGCACAGCTTTTCTTGTGGCCCATAAGTTTGGGTATGTTGTACCTTCATTTTCATTAAATTCTAAGAAGTCTTTAATTTCTTTCTTTATTTCTTCCTTGACCAGGTTATCATTGAGTAAAGCATTGTTCAACTTCCATGTATATGTCAGCATTCTTTCCTTACTGTTGTTGAAGACCAGCTTTAGCCCATGGTGGTCGGATAGGACACATGGGATTATTTCTATTTTTCTGTATCTATTGAGGTCTGTTTTATGACCAATTATATGGTCAATTTTGGAGAAAGTACCATGAGGTGGTGAGAAGAAGGTATAACCTTTTCTTTTAGGATTTAATGTTCTAAATATCTCTTTAGTCCATTTGGTTCATGACTTCTCTTAGTCTTTCTATATCTCTGTTTAATTTCTGTTTCCATGATCTGTCCATTGATGAGAGTGGGGTGTTGAAATCTCCTACTATTATTGTGTGAGGTGCAATGTGTGCTTTGAGCTTTAGTAAGGTTTCTTTTATGTATGTAGGTGCCAGCATATTTGGAGCATAGATAGTTAGGATTGAGAGTTCATCTTGATGGATTTTTCCTTTGATGAATATGAAGTGTCCTTCCTTATATTTTCTGATGACTTTTAGTTGAAAATTCATTTTCTTCGATATTAGAATGGCTACTTCAGATTACATCTTGAGACCATTTGCTTGGAAAGTTATTTTCCAGCCTTTCACTCTGAGGTAGTGTCTGTCTTTGTCTCTGAAGTGTGTTTCCTGCAGGCAGCAGAATGCAGGGTCCTCATTGTGTATCGGTTTGTTAATATATGTCTTTTTATGGGGGAGTTGAATCCATTTATATTGAGAGATATTAAGGAATAGTGACTGTTGCTTCCTGTTATATTCATATTTGGATGTGAGATTATGTTTGTGTGCTTTTCTTCTCTTTGTTTTGTTGCCAAGACGATTAGTTTCTTGCTTTTTCTAGGATGTAGCTTGCTTCCTTATGTTGTGCTTTGCCATTCATTATCCTTTGTAGGACTGGATTTGTAGAAAGATATTGTGTAAATTTGGTTTTGTCATGGAATATCTTGGTTTCTCCATCTATGTTAATTGAGAGTTTTGCAGGATACAGTAACCTGGGCCGGCATTTGTTTTCTCTTAGGGTCTTTATGACATCTGTCCAGGATCTTCTGGCTCTCATAGTCTCTGGTGAGAAATCCAGTGTGATTCTGATAAGTCTGCCTTTATATGTTACTTGGCCTTTTGCCCTTACTGCTTTTAATATTCTTGCTCTGTTTTGTGCTTTTGCTGTTTTGACTCTTATGTGACAGGAGGAGTTTCTTTTCTTGTCTAATCTTTCTGGAGTGCTATAGGCTTCTTGTATGTTTATGGGCATCACTTTCTATAGGTTAGGGAAGTTTTCTTCTATGATTTTTTGTTGAAGATATTTACTGGTCCATTGAACTTGGAGTCTTCACTTTCTTCTATACCTATTATCCTAGGATTGATCTTCTCATTGAGTCCTGGATTTCCTGTATGTTTTGGACCAGTAGCTTTTTCCATTTTATATTATCTTTGACAGTTGTGTCGATGATTTCTATGGAATCTTCTGCTCCTGAGATTCTTTCTTCTATCTCTTGTATTCTGATGGTGATGCTTGTATCTACAGCTCCTTGTCTCTTCCTTTGGTTTTCTATATCCAGGGTTGTCTCCGTTTGTGCTTTCTTTATTGCTTCTATTTCCATTTCTAATTCCTTCACCTGTTTGATTGTGTTTTCCTGGAATTCTTTCAGGGATTTTTGTGATTCCTCTCTGTAGGCTTCTACCTGTTTATTTATGTTTTCCTGCACTTCTCTCAGGGAGTTCTTTATGTCTTTCTTGAAGTCCTCCATCATCATGATCAAATGTGATTTTAAATCTAGATCTTGCTTTTCTGGTATGTTGGGATATTCAATGCTTGCTTTGGTGGGAGAATTGGGCACTGATGATGCCATGTAGTCTTTGTTTCTGTTGCTTGTGTTACTGCGCTTTCCTCTCACCATCAGGTTGTCTCTGGTGTTACTTTGTTCTGCTATTTCTGACAGTGGCTAGACCGTCCTGTAGGCGTGTGTGTAAGGATTGCTCTAGACTGTTTTGCTGTTTTCTTTCAGTCATTTATGGAAACAGAGTGTTCTGTTTTTGGGCGTGTAGTCTTTCCTGTCTACAGGTCTTCAGCTATTCCTGTGGGTCTGTGTCCTGAGTCCACCAGGCAGGCCTGCACGGCCTTTTCCCAGGGCCGCTGTGCACCTGGGTCCCAGTTAGCGTTAGGTGTTTTCATCTGGAGTCTGAAATGTGGGCAGAGTGTAGTCTCTTCTGGCTGCCCAGGCCTGTCTGCCCCTCTGAAAGTTTAGCTCTCCCTCCCATAGGATTTGGGTGCAGGGAGCTCTCAATCAGGTCCCTTCAGATCCGATCAGGTCCCTTCAGATCCAGGCAGTGTCTGGACCACAGGGGACCTGCTGCTTGAGTGTCCCTATCTTCCCATTCCCAGAGGCCCTATACAGTTTCCTTTTGGGCCAAGGATGTGGGCAGGGGTGGACATTATTGGTGGTCTCTCCCACTCTGCAATCTCAGGAGTGCCCACCTGTCTGGGCTGTGAGCTCTCTCTCCCAAGGGGTTTGGGAGCAGGGAACTGTGGGCTGGGATCAGTGAGGTTAGGGCTCCAGCTAAAAATCCGGAAGTGTCTAGTCCCAGAGGAATTTTGCCTCTGTGTGTCCTGAGTCCACCAGGCAGGTTGCTTGGAGCAGAAAAGTTGGTCTTACCTGTGGTCCCGCAACTGAAGTTGCTCCTGGAGGGCTGCTTTTGAGCTCTCTGTGAGGGCGGCAACCAGGAGGGCCTGCGCCACCTTTTCCTGGGTCCCCTGTGCACCAGGTCCCAGATGTCATTAGATGTTTTCCTCTGGAGTCAGAAATGTGGGCAGAGTGTAGTCTCTTCTGGCTTCCCACTGTGTCTGCCCCTCTGAAGGTTTAGCTCTCCCTCCCACGGGATTTGGGTGCAGGGAGCTTTTGATCAGGTCCCTTCAGATCCAGGCGGTGTCTATATTTGGTGTTTTTAATCTATCTTGGTTATTATACGTGAAGTAAAAAAATAATTGCATAGAATATTCATTTGATTTCTTTGTCCATAACTACAATTCTTTTCCACCAGTAGTTCCAACATCACATCTAACTTTGCTCTCTTTTTATTTCTAAACCATTTTGGTTTAAACAACAAATAAGACTAACTCTATCTTTGTATTGATAACCAGTAAAATAAACATTTGCGAAAATTAAGTAGTCAGTTAAGTATCGTCCAATAATGAGAGGACAGTGACTAAGACATACAACTCCGAAGACTGACTTCCCACTGATTTAGGAGAAAGTGAGCACATACTTTACCTCTTAGTGCCTCAGACTTCCCATTTTCAAGTACATATAGGACCAGTGAAATGTCTGTATGCATTTGCTGTCCTTTGTTCCTTTTTTTCTGTTTTTTGTTTGTTTTGTCTTTTTCTGGTTTGTGTTTATGTTATCTTTATTATTAGTGTTTATTGTTATTAATTATTTTGGATGCTTGTTTGTACTATAATAAAAGAATGGGGGTAAATTTGGATGGGTGAGAAAACAGAAAGTATATGGGGGGAGTTAGGGAGGAAAAACTATAATCAGAACATATTGTATTAAAAAATATTTTTTAATTAATTTTTTTAAAATGTCTCGGTGGGTTAAAGGTCTTGCCACCATACCTGGAAAACTGAGTTCATATTTGTTGCTCATATGGTGGCAGTAGTGAATTAAGAAACACAATTTGTCCTCTGACCTCCATATACATGTACCAGGGCAAGTGTGTACATGCAAATAAATGCATGCACATATAAAATTTAAAATAAATACTGTGGAGATAACAGACCTCCATACTTTTCAAGTTAATGTGAGGATTGTGGTAATACATATGTGGTACAGCTAGAATACTATTTGGTACATGTCAAAAGATTTATATCTTTTCAATTGTGAGTTAGCTCACAGGAAGATATGCAATGGTACATTTCAAGTGAATAAGATTAGAAGCTAGAAAGTAACAATATATAACTAAATAACTGAAGTAAAGAAGATAGGAAGGATACAGTCTATTGAAAAAAATTTTTGCAGCTTTGTTTTAATTTTCTCCATATGTTTTATAAACATGCTATACCTATCTGAAACCATAAATGCCTCTGGACATATAAACACATACTGTCTCATTCTGAAATTTTTCATATTAATAAAATGACACATAGACACATAATTGAATACTTATGTAAAAGCTCATTAATAATAAGTGTTCTATAGTCCAAGACTCCCTGACATTAACAATTAGGTTTGGAAAATTTCTGATGTTAACAATGAGAAACCACACTTCAATTACAATATTCATCCTCATGGGATGCACCGATGATCCTCAGCTGCAGGTCTTGCTTTTTATCCTTCTATTTATCACCTACCTATTGAGTGTAACTGGTAATTTAACTATCATTATCCTCACTACAGTGGATCCCTACCTTAAAACTCCCATGTATTTCTTCCTCCAAAATTTGTCTTTCCTAGAAATATCATTTACAAGTGCCTGTGTCCCATTTACCTGGTTCAGAATTGGGCTGAGGATTTGGCCTTATAAGAGATCACTTGCCTAGAAGTAATCTTAAAAATTTTAGCAATGTGAGCCAAGAATATTTATATGCAGGTCTTCTGAAATGGCTCAATAATTAAGAACACTTGTTTTTCCTGAGTACCCAGGTTCAGTTCCCAGGACCCACAGGGTGACTCACAAACATCTGTGATTCAATTCTAGGGAATCCAAGTTCCTCTTCTGACTTCTCTCTCTCTCTCTCTCTCTCTCTCTCTCTCTCTCTCTCTGTCTCTCTCTCTCTCTCTGTCTCTCTCTCTCCCTTCCTCCTCCCTCTCTCTCTAAAATAAAGAAAAAATAAACTTTACTGACTAATAGATGGATCAGAAAGTTAGTCATTCCAAATTCAGTTCAGATTGTTATATTGAATGCTAATTTTGAATCTTTAGGTGTATGTGTATGTATTTGTTTCTAGTTGGATTTTTGCCCAATCCACAAAATGGAACTCATGCCCAGTATTATGAGTTTGGGTAGGTCATGGGTCTTATGAGAGAACCTATTACTACTATGCTAAATATATAATATTTAATAAATTATTAAAATATTAAACTGAATATTAAAGACCTATAATTATACTCATAGATATATTTTATTTCTAAATTCTCATAAGAGAAGCTTGCTTTGGTGGTAGATGATGAATAACAAGAAATCCAGATCGTGAAGTGCTCGGTCCTAAAAGGGGTATCTACATTGTGCCCCCTCATCTCAAAGTTCAAGGGTCATTGAAGGGTAGACAGAAAGATTATAAGAGTCAAGGGATGGTGATAACAAATCAATGTTGCTTTACTCTGTTATGTTCCTTGACATATGAAGGCAGATGCATATATGAACTGACAGTGGTTGTGACTGCATCCCCAAGACCTGCCCAAGAATCAAGTCAGATAAAAAGCACAGCATAGAAGGGGAGGTGGGTATCAGAAAGTCTCAGCTCTAGTTGGGAAACTATTGACAACTGGTGATTCTAGAAAAGAGAAAGTTTGTTTTGTTCAGGGATGTGGCCCCTGAAAGGCTACTCATGCTTCAGTAGATGGCCCTATACCCATGCACATTCTGTAAGCACTAAGTCATATAAATGGACTGAAAGTTAGAAATCATGTGGTCTTCTCAATATATGCAGAAAAGAATTTTGACAAAAAAATAAGCATACCTTAATGACAACATCTGTTCTTGACTAGAGGTGAATATAACATAACATAGTAAAGGCTACATATGATAAACATTTAGCTAGAATGTTAAAAGTAGAAAAATATCTAAATGCAAAAATATCAGGCACAGGGAAAGATTGTCCACTCATTCCATGCCTTTTCAATAAAGCACTTGAACTCTTAGCTAGACAAATATGAAGAATTATGAAGCCCAACTCTAATGGATGAATACATCTACAAAACCCTACCATGACTAATGATCAGGGAACATTACAGTGCAGAAGAGCCTGGAAATACTGTAAGAGCCAAAGAGTCAGGGAGTATTAGGTTAGATTATGTATCCTAGTAACACCAGAAGCTACACCCAACAAGTCACAGCTATAAAACTACACCAGACTTCTCACAAGAGACTATGAAGGCCAGAAGATCCTGGACAGATGTCATACAGGCCCCGAAAGAACACAAATGCCATCCTAAGCTATTATATCCAGCAAAACTCTCAATTAACATAGATGGAGAAAACAAGATATTCCATGACAAAACCAAATTAACATATATTTCCCTAAATCCACACTACAAAGGATAATAAGTGGGAAACTCCAACACAAGGAGAGGAACTACACATTACAAAAAGCAAGAAAGAAATCTTTCAACAAACCCAAAGGAAGATAGTCATACAAAAATAATTCCAATTCTAACAAAAAAATAACAGGAAGAAACATTCTCTTTTCCTTAATATCACTTAACATCAATGAAGTCAATTCCCCAATAAAAAGACATAGACTAACACACTGGATGCCTAAACAGGACACAGCATTTTGTTGCATTTAGAAAACACACCTCAGTGAAAAAAAACAAGCACTACCTCAGAGTAAAAGGCTAGAAAAATTTTTCCAAGCAAATAGTCCCAAGAAACTAGCTGAAGTAGCTAGCCATCCTAATATCCAATAAAATCGACTTTTAATCAAAAGTTATCAGAAAACATAAGGAAGAACACTGCACACTCATCAAAGGAAAAATCTACAAAGATGAACTCTCAGTTCTGACCATCTATACTCCAAGTGCAAAGTCACCTACATTCATATAAGGAACTTTACTACAGCTCAAAGCTTACATTATAACACATACAATAATAGTGGAACACTTCAACAACCCACTCTCAACATTGGACAGAATATGGAAACAGAAACTAAACAGAGACACAGTGAAACTAAAAGAAGTTATGAACCAAATGGACTTAACAAATATCTACAGAACATCTGATCCTGAAACAAAAGAATATACATTCTTCTAAGAAATTTACGATACATTACCTAGAACTGACCATATAATCAGACATAAAACAAGCCTCAACAGACACAAGAAAACTGAAAGAACCCTTTGCATCCTATCAGATAGATCACCACTAATTAAGGCTGGTCTTCATTATCAACAAAAACAAGAGGAAGCCACATATTCATGGAAGTTGAACAACACTCTATTTAATGAAAACATGGTCAAGGAAGAAATAAAGAAAAGCAAAGACTTTTTACACTTTAATGAAAATGAAGGCACAACATACACAAACTTATGGGAAGTACAGAAAGCAGTGCTAAGAGAGCACACAATAGCAGCTTTATAGCACACTTAAGAAGCAAATAACCAAACTCAGAGCTGAAATGAACCAAGTAGAAACAAAGAGAACTATAAAAAATCATAAAAAAACAAAAACAGGAGCTGATTCTTTGAGAAAATCAACAACATAGATAAACTCTTAGCCAGAGTAACCAGAGAGCACAGAGACAGCATACGAATCAACAAAATCAGAAATGGAAATGGAGACATAAGGACAGAAACTGAGGTAATTCAAAAAATCATCAGATCCTATGAGAAAAGCCTATACTCAACAAAATTAGAAAATCTGGATAAAATGAACAATTTTCTAGACAGATACCAAGTAAAAGAAAGTTAAGTCAGGATCAGATAAACCTTTGAAATGATTTCATAACTCCTAAAGAAATAGAAGCGGTCATTAAAAATCTCCGAACCAAAAAAAAACAAAAAAGCCCAGGACAAGATAGTTTTAGTTCAGAATTCTATCAGACCTTTAAAAAAGACCTAATACCAATACTCTTCAAACTAGAAACAGAAGGAACACTACCCAACTTAATCTATGATGCCTATATTACACTTATTCCTAAACCTCCCAAAGAAGCAACAAAGAAAGAAAATTTCCATAATGAATATCGATGCAAAAATACTCAATAAAATTCTCCCAAACTGAATCCAAGAACATATCAAAACAATCAACCATAATGATGAAGTAGGTTCCATCACAGGAATGCCGGCATAAGTCAATATACAAAAATCCATCAGCACTATCCACTATTAAAACAAAATCACATAAAAAAAACACTTGATCCTTTCATTAGATGCTGAGAAATCATTTATCAAAATTCAACTCTCTATCAAGATAAAAGTCTTTAAAAGTCAGGAATTCAAGGCCCATATCTAAATATAGTAAAAGCAATATACAGCAAACCAATAGCCAACATCAAACTAAATGGAGAGAAACTTGAAGAAATCCCACTAAAATAAGGGCCTAGAAAAGGCACTCTCTTCCTACCTATTCAATATACTATTCGAAGTCCTAACCAAAGCAATAAGGCAACAAAAGGAAGACAAAGGGATAAAAATTGGAAAAGTAGTGAAAATATTATATTTGCAAGTTATAGGATAGTATACATAAGTGAGCCCAAAAAATCCTCAAGAGAACTTTTAAACCTGATAAACAACTTCAGCACAGTGGCTGGACACAAAACAAACAAATCAGTAGCCTTCCTCTACTGAAACATAAACAGGTTGGTAAAGAAATAAGTGAAACGGCACACTTCACAAGAGTCACAAATAACACAAAATACATCTGTGTGACCCTAACCAAGCAATTAAAAGATCTATATGACAAGAACTTCAAATCTCTGAAGAAAAAATTGAAGTTCTCAGAAGAAGGAAAGATATCCAATGATTAATTCATTGGCAGGATTGATATTGTAAAATTAGCCGTCTTGCCAAAAGTAATCTACAGATGTAGTGTAATCCCCTTCAAAATTCCAAATCAATTCTTCATAGTGTGAGAAAGAGCAATTTGAAAATTCATTTGTAATAACAAAAAAACCTGGATAGTGAAAACTATTCTCAACAATAAAAGAACTTCTGGGGGAATAACCATCCCTGACCTCAAGCATTATTACAGAGCATAATAACTGATAAAAACTGTATGGTTTTGGTACCAAGACAGGCAGGTAGAGCAATGGAATAGAACTGAAGACCCAGATATGAACTCACACACCTATTATCACTTGATCTTTGACAAAGGCGCTAAAACCATCCAGTGGAAATAAGACAGCACTTCCACCAAATGGTGCTGGTTCAACTGGAGGTAAGCCTGTAGAAGAATGCAAATCAGTCTATTCTAATAGAGTACAGAGTTCAAGTCCAAGTGGATTTTGGACATTCACATGAAACCAGATACATTTAAACGAATAGAAGAGAGAGTGGGGAAGAAGCTAGAACACATTTGCAGAGGGGAAAAATTCCTGAACAGAACACCACTGGGTATGCTCTAAGATCAGCAACTAACGAATGGGACCTCATAAAATTGGAAAGCTCTTGTAAAGCAAAACACAGTATGAATAGGACAAAATGGCAACCAACAGATTAGGAAAAGATCTTTATAAATCCTACATCTGATATAGGGCTAATATCTAATATGTACAAAGAACTCAAGAAGTTAGTCTCCAGAGAACCAAATAAGCCTTTGAAAATGGGCTACAGAGCTAAGCAAAGACTTCTCAGCTGAGGAATATCAAGTGGTTGAAAAGCACCTATGGAAATGTTCTACAACCTTAGTCATCAGGGAATTTCAAATCAAAACATCACTGAGATTTTACCTCACACCAGTCAGAATGGCTAAGATAAAAATCTTACATGACAAAAGATGCTGGCGAGGATGTGGGGTAAAAGGAACACTCTTCTATTTTTGATGGGATTAAAAGCTGGTTCCATTGTGGAAATCAGTATTATGATTCCTCAAATAATTGGACATAGTACTACCTGAGGACCCAGCTATACCACTCCTGGACATATACCCAAAATATGTTTCAACACATAACACAGACACATTCTCTGTCCCGCGCTACGTCTCGCCAGCAGGAACGACGCGGCACACACAGGATCCTTCTACAGAAAAAGCTTTACTGCATCTTGAGAGGAGAGCATAAACACAATGCGGAGGCCGAGTGAGAATAACCGTCCCTTATAGGAAACTATCTCGCCTAGGGCGTGTCACTCTCTGACTAATTAAGCTGCCAATTATGCCAGATGGCGTGCCATAGCGTACGTGTGTCCCTTTGAGTGGGAAGTTGCCAGGCGCCTGCGTGTTGCCCTTTTTACTAGGTGCGTTCTGCCAGATGCTGGTGCCATCTTGTAATGGGTATGTAAGGACAGCTCCTCGGACAGCTCCTCATCTCCCCCCCTTTTCTGTTTTTTTAAGCAAACAGGACACCCAGATATAGGAGGGCAGACAGGGTCATATCCTCGTACAAGTTGGCGAACCTGTACAAGAGAATGCCCTTAGGCTGTTGTTGGGACCCAGGGCCTCCCGACCGTCGCTACTGCCATTTTTGAGGAGGAAAACTGGGGCAGAAACCCTCATGTAATATGACACCTTCCAGGGGCGTGTTAGTAGAGAACTTCCTGTGCGATGCTAAGCAAATCACCCCTCATGGGCTGCTCAACCCCGGACCTCTAATCCTGTGCAATGAACCGAGGTTCTAGGAGTGCAAGAGCTGTCCCGGCGACCTGTTGCTTGAGCATGGTCAACCAGATATCAGCTGACTCCTTGTTCAAGGGCTACAAGCGCCCTGGGCAATCACTACTTTGTCCTTTCTTGTTTGAGATCTCAATTTGCAAAGCAACCAGAGGAGTAACACTAATCCACAGCAGAGGGATCCTCCAAAAGTCCCACCCACCATTCCTTGAAATAAGAGACTGCTGAGGTGATCCAGGGGACAATCCCCTCCGTCAAAAGACAAGGTTGGTCGGGTAGAATTTACTTGAATGATGATGGCTCTCAGCTCGAAGTGTCTGTTCAAACTCCGAGGGTCAATTCTGTAACAGATGCTGTGAAAGACTCTTAGACAGATTAGCAGCTCAGGTAAATTTGTCATAATATATGGAGGTGATACAAAGGCCTGGGGTTTTTGCTCATAGCCAAGCTGGGCCAGTTGCCATAGAATGTCTAATTGCCATCTATCGTTAGTTGACAAGCATAAAGGCCTCCTATATCTGGTATTGGCGAGGCCTGTCTGTCCCGAGCCACAGAGGCGGTGGCAGATAAATCATTGATAGTTTGGGTTGTCTGTACTGGTTTGAAAGACCAATGCCGGGGCAATGTAACCCGAAGGGCAACTACTGTCGTAGTAATAATGCCAGCAATAATTGCAGAAGTATCAAAATCTCTTTCCTCTAAATAAGGTCATGGTCCCGGGCATCAACAGGGATCGGGGCTAAAAGCGAGCCATCGGGTAACTACTGCGATATTTTATATGAGTAGCTGTCCAGACAGAGCAGCAGGTTTGATGTTCCCCCATCCAGGAAAATGACAACCGTCCACTCTCCCCTTTCCTCCAAGTAGCATCACCATGGGCGTAAGTGCAGCTACCACTAGCAATGTCAAGGCCACCACCATAGAGAACTGTGGCATTAGCCACAATGTCCTCCTCACCAGTTTATGTGGCCTCCCTTAGCAAGCAGAAGATTGATTATATAACATAATGCAAGGGAGATCAAAAAGATGTTTTGTTGAATATGCCAAAACAAGGCTGCCCATAGGGAATAGTCCTATTTTCTTTTAGTCGTTCAACCTGTGGATCCTTAGGTAAATAGGCCAGCCCTAAATCCCTGTTGGTGGTACATCACGGCCGGGAGTGGAAGGTTGACATTATTCCCCATCGTGGCTACGCCCTGCACCGTTGCTGGCATCCATGGAAGAAAGAGTGAGGAGGTGCAGGGGTCCCAGTCCTTCTTGATCACTTGCTGTGATGCTCGAGTAAAGTGGATCCTGGGATCCATATGGGATTTTCATTGTCCTGTGGAAAAACACAGACCGCTCCCCTGGACCTTATTAAAACAGGATCGGGCCTTTCCATTCATTTGTTAATACATCCCCTTCCATTTGACTAATTCTTTTGTCCTCTTGGGCTCTGAGCAATAAACTCGCTCAGCGCTGTTTGTCCAGCTTCATCAGATTTAAAAATTTAAGGTAAAAAAAAGGGCCAGAGCAGTGGCCACTCGGGGTGTTTGGGGGAGTTCTATCATAATTCCCCTTCTTTGTTTTATTAAATATGATTTGCGTCCGATGAGCCGCTCTATGATTCCCCTGTCCTTGAGGGTTGTAGGGCAGGCCCATCAGGTGGGTAACCTGCATCTGAGCACAAAACTGATGGAATTTTTTGAGATGTGTGGCAGGGCCATTGTCAGTTTTACATGTTGGCTTTCCCAAGCACTCCATGCTTCAAAGGCAGTGCTGAATGACATGTGTTTTTTTTCTCCTGTAAGTGGGGTGGCATGTAGAATGCCAGAACATGTGTCTATAGATACATGCACATACTGTAATTTTCAAAGTAGAATTATAGTCACATCCATTTGCCAGATTTGCAATGGCTGTATTCCTCTCGGGTTGACCCCGATGTGAGAACTGGGAGGAACTAGCAGCACTGTTGGCATTGGGTGACTATATCACGTGCCTCTTTTCTAGTTATAGAAGCGGCAGGCTTTTCTGAGGTGACATGGAAATTGCCATGAAAGGCTTTAGCGGCCTCTAAAGGAGAGGCCAGGGCCACAGCTATCATTTTTTGTGGCTTTGTCAGCCAAATCATTCTCTGAACTCATTGGGCCAGGAGTCCAGAATGAGGCCCGTATATGAGTAATGTAATGTACAGGGAATCTTCTATTTAATAGGATAATTTGGATTTTTAGGAAAATATCTGCCACCTTACTAGTGGTTTTAATTATACCCGGCCCGGTTTCAAGAATACTAACAGCATTAACCACATGGGAGAATCTGAAACAATATTTAGAGGAACCTGGAATTTTCAATGACCTCCATGACCACTAGGCATTCTACCACTTGGGGTGAGGTTTCAAAATATTGTCGTGAGAATACTTGGGAGTTTACCATATGCTCCCACCCCTGTTTTTGACCCATCCGTATACACCATTATCCCTCCTTTAATGGTCTGTGGGATGTGTGAAGAAAACAATAGGTTGTGATCTTGCAAAAACACAATAGGGGGTGTTTAGGATAATGATTATCTATCTTCCTGTAAAAGGATGTGAGCAGCACTGCCCAATCATCAGAGTAGCGGCTAGAGTTTGGACCTGGTAGGGTGTATATGGGATAATCAAGGATTGGGGTGGTCCCAAAATGACAGATGGCAGCTTTGGGCCCTTAATAGCCAGATGTGCTACTGCAGCTGGATACCAATCAATAATCTTCACAGGGAAGCATGTGGATGGATCCATAACAGTGGACCTTGTTGCCCATAAAACTGCAGTGGGGGAAATCCTTGGTATCTAGTACACAGAGTGAAAAGGTAGAGACCAATCAATGCGTTTACAATTGGGCCTGTTTTATGGCATCTTCTACTTTTAGTAAGGCCTTGATTTGCAGCGGGAGTTAGCACCACGAGGGGGAGGTGATGTGGCGTCCCCTTCCAATATTTGAACAAAGGTTTTAATTCGCGGAAGGATTTTTTTTCAAAAATGGTCTCAACCAGTTGATATCTCCAAGAGCTTCTGAAAGTCATTAAGAGTATGGAGGTGGTCTCTCTGGATTTCCAGTTTCTGGGTATAATCTTATCAGGAAAATAATGGATCCTAGAAAATGACCTGTGTCAGCAATTTGGACCTTTTCTGTAGCAATATGTAAGTCCCATTGTTTAAGGGTTTTTGTAATAAGGAATAGGCTTGCATTTGAGTAATTCTAAGTCTTTATGACACATCAATATATCATCCATGTAATGGATTAACAGTAAATTTGGATAGGTCTCCTGATTTGGTTTGAGGGCTTCCTGAACATATAACTGACATCGAGGGCTGTTGGCCATGCCCTACAAGGTAGGACCTTCCACTGGTATCTTTTATCAGGTTCAGTATATGATTAATTGATGGGACAGTAAAAGCAAACCTGGGCCTATCTGGGGTAAAAGCAGAATAGAGAAAAACAATCTTGATATCTATTATTACCAAATTCCAATCTTTTTTGTAGGGGAGTATAGGAAGGCCCGCTGAATGGGTCAAGGGATTCCATCTGATCAATTAATGGCCCTCAAGTCATGGGTAGTCGCCATTTTCCTGATTTTTTCCTTATTACAAAAAATTGGGGTGTTCAAGGAGAGGTGGAGGCTCCAAATGTCCCAATCTTAATTGTTCATCCACCAGTCCTGTAGCTGCCTGTAATTTCTCAGAGGTTAATGGCCATTGGGAACCCACCGTGTGTCCTCGTCCTCCATGGTATGGGTCATTGCTGCCCCAATGGCGCCTAGGGAAAAACCAGGCCTTGTTTTTATGGGGGTTGGCAATCGGTTCAATGGGCGTGAGGACAACCCTGTTCCTAATCGCCCTAGGCCTTTCCTTCCTTATAGCCCATCCCACATCATATGGGCCACTTGTGGGGGGGGGTATTCATTAGATAAGTCAGTCCATGGTCTGCATAACATCCCTCCCCCAAAGATTAACAGCAGGGAAGTACCCTAAAGATAAATTGTCCCTCGGCCATCGGCAGTTGTCCAAGATTCGAGTGGCAGAGCTGATCATAGGGCATGACTGGTAGCCTAATCCTTGTAGTGAGTGAGAAAGATTTTGTGGTAGGCCACGATTGGCCACCATTTTGAGAAATTATATACTTTTATCAGCCCCAGTATCCAGTATGCCTTGAATTTCTTTCCATTTTTTCTAAGCTCAATTTTGGGCGGTTGTTAAGTGAACCACCAAATATGCGAATCATGACCAGTGGACCCCATGGGTCCCTTGGTATCTGTATCGTGGCCTGGGAGCATGGAAGGAGTAATAACTGTGCTATTCTATCTCCTTTACTTATGGAAAAAAAACCCCATCGGGACTTGAACAAAATTTGAATATCAAGAAGCGCTGAGCTTCAACAAGGCCTGGATGGACTAACATCAGTCCTTGTGAGGCGAGATCCCTCTCCCAAGGACAAGGCCTATGGTTTCCCGGGGTAGAGAGGCCCCACAGTCTGAAACAGGAATTGGCTGAATGCCCATCTGGGGCATTAGAAAAGAAGTCTGAGGGGCTGACACGCATGGGTCAATTTTGTGTCGGCTCTTGGGGACCTCCTCTGCCGGGGAATTGGTGGCCCTGGGCCCCAGTTCCCATATCTTTGGGGCCCTGGGGCCGGGGCCCACCAGCCCCGTTTTTGACATCTCATTAGGTCAGTCTCCAAAGGAGGATGGTTGCCTTTAATGTCTCTCACTGATCGGCACTGGTCAGCCCTATGGCCAGCCTTTGCCACATCGGACACAGAGATTACAGTTTGTCTCTTTTGTCATCCGCAGTCTCTCTTTTTAGATAGCCTGTTTTATTGAAAGCATGATCTTTTATCGTCCCTTCTTGAACCGTCGCTGGAACTAGAGAATGGCAGCGAATGAGTTAGTAAGGGGCCCTCAAGTTCCCTGCAAACTCTAAGCCAATCCTGTAGCCCTTTGTTTCTTGAGGGGCTATGGCTGTCGGCACTCCTGGGTGGCTTGCTCAAAAAGCAGGCTGTTCTATTAGTGGTGCTGCTTGTTCAGGATGCCAAAGGTCGTCCTGCAGCCTCTGTCATTCTTACAAAATCTGAAATTTTCTGGGGTCCCTGAACGATTTTTTGTAAGTTGAGTTATCAATCCCTCCTCTCCCTGGACAGTGCCTTCCAGGCTCTAATAGCCGTGCTGGAACCTGAGCATAGGCGCCCCAGTGGTAACAGACTGTCAGCTGCCAAAGCAACCCTGTCTGTTAAAGAGTTCAAAATCCATTCTTGTTTGCTCAGGTATTAAGGCCGTAGCACCGCTCTGGCCTGTGTTTGGGCTGCCTCATACCAGGCGCTTTCCAGTCCATGTGGCCCATGCTGGCAAAGGGCTGCCTTAGCAATCATCTGCCAATCAGCTGGTGTCAATGCTGTCATGGCCAACCTGTCGAGTTGTGTTAAAGTAAAGTTGGCGTGACTCCATACTAACTGATTCTGCTAAATTCCTTAATCTGATTATATTCAACAGGGCATGGACCCGTCCTCCTCAGTCTCAAGATAAAATGTCATACTCAGCTTTCTTCTCACCTTCTAGGGACTAGTGAAGCGTGTGGCGTGTCTCATATGGGGGCGCCCGTTGGTGGCGGCCGTGCTGAGAAAAGCTTCTATTACTTCCCTACATTCGCCAGGGGTAATATCTTTCCTCCTCATCTAGCTCAGCCTCCTCCTCTGAGTCTAAAGGTTTTTATTTTCAGAGCTTTCAGAACTGCTCGAGGGTTCAGCGCTTCTAGCTCTTTCACAGGGTATAGGCTGGCTCCCCTCCTGGTTTATGTGTGGGAGGAGAAGTGCTGGAATCTGAAAATTTCAACTCTCCTTGTCCTGCGGACTTACCGGGAGGGGGCACTTTCTTAGGGCGTCTTTTTTCTTGCTTACGCCCAACCTCTCCTCGTTCGGTTTCTGACAGACTTTCTCCGGACTACCTCGAGGTGGCCTGTCCTTCTAGCCCTGCTGCCTTACATGTTTCATCCTTTAAACAATTCTTAACAGCTTCCATATAGCTTTGGTCCCTAGGCATGCAGATCCTCTTCCATCAATTTTCTGTCAAGGTCTTTTCAAGTTTGTTCCATGAGGCAATACGTGCTTGAGCCTGAACAGGCAAACCAAGGCGCTACCCTCTCCACCTCCTTCACAAAGTTTTAAGTGTTCCTCCTCCAATTTTGATGTCCCTCTGCTTTAACACTGTTTCCAAGGCCGTGACCACAGACTGTGAGGATCCCATAATGGGCCAGGAGCAGCCGGCTCCTTATCCGTCAATCCGTCTGACAAAGGCGTGAGGTGAAAGGGTGAGAGACAAACCGCTGCTCTCTTATCTGCAGGAGTCTTACACGCCTCCCAGACGGTGCAGCTTATCTCGTCGGCCTTATCGCGTCCTTGCTCCTCAACAGTCAAAATCGAAGGTAAAAAGGGAGCTGTGGACTCACTTATATCGAGAGACTGAGGCGCCTTCAGCTGCTGTGATCGTCCTTTTAACAGCGAAAACGGTGAAAACAGAACATAAAAGAGTAGGGTGGCTCCCAGGACAAATACTATAGCCTCAACAAATCCTTCCCAAAGCTGGTGACACCCCTGACCAAAGTCAAGAGAGGGCTGCCTCTCGAGGCAATATCTACCTGTATTTCTGAATCCTCCTTAAGCCAAGGGATCTCGAAGGTGCTGGCGATGGCGAAAGGTCTTTCCGGGTTTTTGGCACAGATGTCCAGCGCTCGTCTTGCCAGCAGGAGCAGCCCAGCGGCACACAGGATCCTTCTACAGAAAAAGCTTTACTGCGTCTTGAGAGGAGAGCATAAGCTTACAATGCGGAGGCGGTGAGGAATAACCGTCCCTTATACAAAGGCTATCCTGCGCCTAGGGCGTGTCACTCTCTGACTGGTCGCTGCCAATTATGCCAGATGGCGTACCATAACGTACGTGTCCCTTAGTAGGGAAGTTACCAGGCGCCTGCGTGTGCCCTTTTACTAGGTGCGTTCTGCCAGATGCTGGTGCCATCTTGTAATGGAGTATGTAAGGACAGCTCCTCGGACAGCTCCTCACATCTGTGAGGACAGCTCCTCGGACAGCTCCTCACATTTCTCCACTATGTTTATAGCAGCCCTATTTATAAGAACCAGAAGCTAGAAAGAACCCAGATGTCCTTCAAGAGAGGAAATACAGATATAGAAAATATGGTATATTTGCACAATGGAGTACTATTCAGCCATTAAAAACAATGACTCCATGAAATGCTTAGGCAGATGGGTGGAACTAGAATATATCATCCTTAGTGAGGTAACTCAGACACAAAAAAGCACAAATGGTATACACTCACAGATATGTGGATATTAGCCCAAAATCTCAAAATACCAATGATACAATTCACAGGCCACATGAAGTTTAAGAAGAAGGAAGACAAAAATGTGAATGTTTCAGTTTTTCTTAGAATGGGAAAAAATATTCACAAGAGGAAATATAGAGTCAAAGTTTGAAGCAGAGACTGAAGGAAAGGCTATCCAGAAACTGCCCTACTGGGGCTCTATCCCATATACAGACTCCAAACTCAGACAATATTGCAGATGCCAAGAAGTGCTTGCAAACATGATCCTGATACAGTTGTCTCATGAGCGGCTCTGCCAGAGTTTGACATATACAGAGGCAGATGCTTGCTGTCAACCATTACACCGAGCATGGGGATCCCAATGGAGGATTTAAGTGAAAGGACTGAAGGAGCTGAAGGGGTTTGCACCCCATAGGAAGAACAACAGTATTAACCAAACAGACATTCCAGAGCTCCCAGGAACTAATCCACCAACTAAAGAGTACACATGGAGGTGTCCATGGCTCCACCAGGATAGGTAACAGAGTATCACCTTGTCGGGCATCAATTGAAGGAGAGGCCATTGATCCAGGGAAGGCTAGATGTCCCAGTCCAGGTAAATGCCCGGGCAGGGAGGCAAAAGTGGTTGGTGGCTGGGTTAGCACCCTCATAGAACCAGGGGGAGGAAGGATGTGATAGGGGGTTTCCAGAGGGGAAATGGGGAATGGGATAATTTTTGAAATTTAAATTAATAAAATATCCAATACAATGAAGAAGGGCAAAAGTATTTTATCTTATAATTTATTGCTATGACATATTTCTAAAAACTCTATAATGGAAGACCTTAAAATAGAAAAAAAATAGTAGCTGTCTAATTTGTGATTTCTCTACATGGTACAATTCCATTGCTGAGTATGTTGTTTGATATCAAATTGTCTGTTATACCACACATAGATAAATCAAAATTGGAAAACTATTAGGTCAATAGGGTAGGGTGGGGCATGATTGGATGCCAAGAGACCCACAGAGTCAATCCAATTTATTTAAGAAACTATCAGAATAACACCAGACTTCTCACCAGAGACTATGAAAGCCAGAAGATCCTGGACAGATGTCATACAAACCCTAAGAGAAATCAAATGCCAGCCCAGGTTACTGTATCCTGCAAATCTCTCAATTAATATAGATGGAGGAACCAAGATATTCCATGACAAACCCAAATTTACACAATATCTTTCTACAAATCCAGCGCTACAAAGGATAATAAATGGGAAAGCCCAACATAAAGAGGCAAGGTACACCCTAGAAAAAGCAAGAAACCAATCGTCTTGGCAACAAAACTACGAGAAGAAAAGCACACAAACAGAATCTCACATCCAAATATGAATATAACAGGAAGCAATAATCACTGTTCCTTAATATCTCTCAATATCAATGGTCTCACTCTCCAATAAAAAGACATATATTAACAAACTGGATACGCAATGAGGACCCTGCTTTCTGCTGCCTACAAGAAACACACCTCAGAGACAAAGACAGACACTACCTCAGAGTGAAAGGCTGGAAAACAACTTTCTAAGCAAATGGTATGAAGAAGCAAGCTGAAGTAGCCATTCTAATACCGAATAAAATCAATTTTCAACAAAAAGTCATCAAAAAAGATAAGGAAGGACACTTCATATTCATCAAAGGAAAAATCCACCAAGATGAACTCTCAATCCTAAATATCTATGCTCCAAATAAAAGGGCAACTACATACATAAAAGAAACCTTACTAAAGCTCAAAGCACACATTGCACCTCACACAAAAATAGTAGGAGATTTCAACACCCCACTCTCCTCAACGGACAGGTCATAGAAACAGATATTAAACAGAGACATAGACATACTAAGAGAAATCATGAATCAAATGGACTTAACAGATATTTATAGAACATTCTATCTTAAAAAAAAGGATATACCTTCTTCTCACCGCCTCATGGTATGTCCTCCAAAATTGACCATATGGTTGGTCATAAAACAGGCCTCAATAGATACAGAAAGAAAGAAATAATACCATATGTCCTATCAGACCACCACCAGCTAAAGCTGCTCTTCAACAACAGTAAGGAAAGAACGCCCACATGTACATGGAAGGTGAACAATGCTGTACTCAATGATAACCTGGTCAAGGAAAAAATAAAGAAAGAAATTAAAGAATTCTTAGAATTTAATGAAAATGAAGGTACAACATAGCCATAATTATGGGACACAATGAAAGCTGTGCGAAGAGGAAAACTCATAGCTCTGAGTGCCTGCAGAAAGAAGCAGGAGAGAGCATATGTCAGCAGCTTGACAGCACACCTAAAAGCTCTAGATCAAAAAGAAGCAAATACACACAGGAGGAGTAGAAGGAAGGAAATAATCAAACTCAGAGCTGAAATCAACCAAGTAGAAACAAAAAGGACCATAGATAGAATGAACAGAATCAAAAGTTGGTTCTTTGAGAAAATCAACAAGATAGATAAAGACTTAGCCAGACTAATGAGAGGAAAGACAGGGTGTGGACAAATTAACAAAATCAGAAATGAAAAGGGAGACGTAACTACAGAATCAGAGGAAATTAAAAAAATCATCAGACCCTACTACGAAAGCCTATATTCAACAAAACTTGAAAATCTGCAGGAAATGGACAATTTCCTAGATAGATACCATGTACCAAAGTTAAATCAGGAACAGATAAACCATTTAAACCACCGCATAACTCCTAAAGAAATAGAAGCAGTCATTAAAGGTCTCCCAACCAAAAAGAGCCCAGGTCCAGACGGCTTTAGTGCAGAATTCTATCAGACTTTCATAGAAGATCTCATATCAATACTTTCCAAACTATTCCCCAAAATTGAAACAGATGGAGCACTACTGAATTCCTTTTATGAAGCCACAATTACTCTTATACCTAAGCCACACAAAGACCCAACAAAGAAAGAGAATTTCAGACCAACTTCTCCTTTGAATATCAACGCAAACATACTCAATAAAATTCTGGCAAACCGAATTCAAGAGCATATCAAAACAATCATCCACCATGATCAAGTAGGATTCAACCCAGGCATGCAGGGATGGTTTAATATACAGAAAACCATCAACGTGATCCAATATATAAAGAAACTTAAAGAACAAAAAAAAATGATCATTTCATTAGATGCTAAGAAAGCTTTTGACAAAATTCAACACCCCTTCATGATAAAAGTCCTGGAAAGAATAGGAATTCAATGGCGATACCTAAACATAGTACAAGCCATATACAGCAAACCAGTTGCTAACATTAAACTAAATGAAGAGAAACTTGAAGCAATGCCACTAATATTAGGGACTAGACAAGGCTGTTCACTCTCTCCCTAATAATTCAATATAGTTCTTGAAGTTCTAGCCAGAGCAATCAGACACCAAAGAGATCAAAGGGATAAAGATTGGAAAAGAAGAATGAAAATATCACTATTTGCAAACGATATGATAGTATATTTAAGTGATCCCAAAAGTTCCAACAGAGAACTACTAAAGCTGATAAACAACTTCAGCAAAGTCGCTGGGTATAAAATTAACTCAAATAAATCAGTAGCCTTCCTCTACACAAAAGAGAAACAAGCCGAGAAAGAAATTAGGGAAACGACACCCTTCATAATAGACCCAAATAATATAAAGTACCTCGGAGTGACTTTAACCAAGCAAGTAAAAGATCTGTACAACAAGAACTTCAAGCCTCTGAAGAAAGAAATTGAAGAAGACCTCAGAAGATGGAAAGATCTGCCATGCTCGTGGATTGGCAGGATTAATATAATAAAAATGGCCATTTTACCAAAAGCGATCTACAGATTCAATGCAATCCCCATCAAAATACCAATCAAATTCTTCAGAAAATTAGGCAGAAAATTTCCAAATTCATCTGGAATAACAAAAAACCCAGGATAGCTAAAACTATCCTCAACAATAAAAGGACTTCAGGGGGAATCACTATCCCTGAACCCAAGCAATATGAGAGAGCAATAGTGATAAAAACTGCATGGTATTGGTACAGAGACAGACAGATAGACCAATGGAATAGAATTGAAGACCCAGAAATGAACCCACACACCTATGGGCACTTAATATTTGACAAAGGAGCCAAAACCATCAAATGGAAAAAAGATAGCATTTTCAGCAAATGGTGCTGGTTCAAATGGAGGCCATGTAGAAGAATGCAGATCGATCCATGCTTATCACCCTGTACAAAGCTTAAGTCCAAGTGGATGAAGGACCTCCACATCAAACCAGATACACTCAAACTAATAGAAGAAAAAGTGGGGAAGCATCTTGAACACATGGGCACTGGAGAAAATTTCCTGAACAAAACACCAATGGCTTATTCTCTAAGATCAAGAATCAACAAATGGGATCTCATCAAACTGCAAAGCTTCTGTAAGGCAAAGGACACTGTGGTTAGGACAAAACGGCAACCAACAGATTGGGAAAAGATCTTTACCAATCCTACAACAGATAGAGGGCTTATATTCAAAATATTAAAAAAAAATCAAGAAGTTAGACCACAGGGAGACAAATAACCCTATTAAAAAATGGGGTTCAGAGCTAAACAAAGATTTCACAGCTGAGGAATGCCGAATGGCTGAGAAATACCTAAAGAAATGTTCAACATCTTTAGTCATAAGGGAAATGCAAATCAAAACAACCCTGAGATTTACCTCACACCAGTGAGAATGACTAAGATCAAAAACTCAGGTGACAGCAAATGCTGGCGAGGATGGGGAGAAAGAGGCACACTCCTCCATTGTTGGTGGGATTGCAGACTGGTACAACCATTCTGGAAATCAGTCTGGAGGTTCCTCAGAATATAGGACATTGAACTATCTGAGGACCCAGCTATACCTCTCTTGGGCATATACACAAAAGATGCCCAAACATATAACAAAAACACATACTCCACAATGTTCATAGCAGCCTTATTTATAATAGCCAGAAGCTGGAAAGAACCCAGATGCCCTTCAACAGAGGTATGGATACAGAAAAGGTGGTAAATCTACACAGTGGAATATTATTCAGCTATCAAAAACAATGACTTTATGAAATTCATAGGCAAATGGATGCAACTGGAAAGTATCATACTGAGTGAGGTAACCCAATCACAGAAAAACATACATGGTGCGCATTCATTGAAAAGTGGCTATTAGCCCAAATGCTTGAATTACCCTAGATGCACAGAACACATGAAACTCAAGAAGGATGACCAAACGTGAATGCTTCAGTCCTTCTTTAAAAGGGGAACAAGAATAGCATTTGGAGGGAATAGGGAGGCAAAGTTTAAAACAGAGGCAGAAGGAACACCCATTTAGAGCCTGGCCCATATGTGGCCCATACATATACAGCCATCCAATTAGATAAGATGGATGAAGCAAAGAAGTGCAGGCCAACAGGAACCGGATGTAGATCTCTCCTGAGAGACACACCCAGAATACAGCAAATACAGGTGAATGCCAGCAGCTAACCACTGAACTGAGAATGGGAGCCCTGTTGAAGGAATCAGAGAAAGGACTGGGAGAGCTTGAAGGTGCTCGAGACCCCATATGAACAACAACGCCAAGCAACCAAAGCTTCCAGGGACTAAGCCACTACCCAAAGACTATACATGGACTGACCCTGGGCTCCAACCTCATAGGTAGCAATGAATAGCCTAGTAAGAGCCCCAGTGGAAGGGGAAGCCCTTTGTACTGCCAAGACTGAACCCCCAGTGAACATGATTGTTGTTGGGAGGGTGGTAGTGTGGGGAGGATGGGGAGAGGAACACCCCTATAGACGGGAAGTGGGAGGGGTTAGGGAGATGTTGGCTTGGAAACCAGGAAAGGGAATAAAAATCAAAATGTAAATAAGAAAAACTCAAATTAATAAAGATAAAAAATAAAAAATAAAGAAATATTCTTCATTTGTAGGCAATCTTTGATATCTGACACTAGACATTTGAATATATTAATGAAAATTGCCAAATCTGAACATTAGTGCCCCAACTGAGAATAAAAATAAGTTTTAAAAATGTATTAGAATGATTAAATGAATTAAAATATGCATGCCTTTGATCTCTGAAATGAACAAGGTCAATAAATTATTACTACTACGAATAATCTGTCAAAATTGACATTTCATTCATTTTAAATGAAGTATACATAAAGCCTCTACTGTTTATTGGTGTAGAACTTAAATTAACTGCCATGAAGTATTATTAGTTTTCTAACATTTCTGTGAAATTTATCCTTAATATTCAGTTCTTCCTTCTCTACTAGCATTAGTCTTAGTAGATCAGGATCTCTTTTCTCATATTCATAAACACTTATAGGTATGAGCTTTAAGTATTAAATGTGACTTAGTAGTTTTTTCTCTTAGTTTACTTTGAGAAATATGTCTTTTAGTGTTGAAAATTGACCCTGTTCATTATTATTGAAACTAAGTAATGTATTGTATTCATATTTTCTGGAAATAAAAATACAAACAGCTGTGAAAATAGTAAAAAGAGAAGTTAGTAAAAATTTGTGTAATCATGCAGTGAGTTCTGAGGAATTCGATAAATCCAAAAAAAACTCAAAAATAATCTTTGTGGCATCATTCATTCACACCTCGCAGTCAGAGTATATAAGAATATTTTAACTGTTTACTTATTTCAGTGTTTGAAGGAATTCTCATACTATATTTTGATGACATTCTTTCCTCTCACCCAACTCACTCCAAATCCTTATGACCTTTATTCAATTTCATGTATATGGAGTATTATTTTTTTCAAATTTGTCAGTTGAATCTAATTAATCCCACTTTGATTAAACAATTACTCTTTTTTTATCTTTCATTACCAAAATTATGAACAAATCTTTAAAATTTGAATGTGTGAAGAATGACGACAATGTGATCAATAAAATGTGTTTGGAGATGTGTTATGTGCCATTTTTCTAATAAATATTATCTACTGATGTTTAACTAAAGAAAGAATATATAAATGTATGGAAAGTTGAGAAAAATGGTCTTTCGAAGTCAATATTTCATGGAAGGAAATGATCATTCATTGTATCATGTAATATTAATAACAATAGTCAAACACACATACCAAAACCAAAATGTAATTAGTCAAACTCCTTAATGTATTTCTCAAAAGAACATTCTAAAAGCCATATACAGCAATCCAGTCGCTAACATTAAACTAAATGGAGAAAAACTTGAAGCAATCCCACTAAAATCAGGGACTAGACAAGGCTGCCCACTCTCTCCCTACTTATTCAATATAGTTCTTGAAGTTCTAGCCAGAGCAATCAGACAACAAAAGGAGATCAAGGGGATACAGATTGGAAAAGTAGAAGTC
>NC_046154.1:160833244-160912984 GCF_011064425.1 Rattus rattus | reverse complement strand
CCACCCTGAGATTTCACCACACCAGTGAGAATGGCTAAGATCAAAACCAGGTGAGGTAGATGCTATGAGGATGTGGAGAAAGAGGAACACCTCCCATTGTTGGTGGGATTGCAGACTTGTACAACCATTCTGGAAATCAGTCTGGAGGTTCCTCAGAAAATTGGACATTGCACTACCTGAGGACCCAGCTATACCTCTCTTGGGCATATACCCAAAAGATGCCCCAACATATAAAAGAGACACATGCTCCTCTACCTTCATAGCAGCCTTATTTATCATAGCCAGAACCTGGAAAGAACCCAGATGCCCTTCAACAGAGGAATGGATACAGAAAATGTGGTACATCTACACAATGGAATATAACTCAGCTATCAAAAACAATGACTTTATGAAATTCATAGGCAAATGAATGGATCTGGAAAATATCATCCTGAGTGAGGTAACCCAATCACAGAAAGACACACATGGTATGCACTCATTGATAAGTGGCTATTAGCCCAAATGCTTGAATTGCCCTAGATGCACAGAACACATGAAACTCAAGAGGGATGATCAAAATGCTGCTATGTATTATAATGCTAACTTCTATACCCAAAGGTGTAGTGAGTTCTCATATTTAGAAGCTTCTGTTGTGTAAACCTTGTTCTTTGATTTAAAAGTATTGGAAATAAAATTGGCTAAAGTAATTACTGGAGGACTTAGAGGTACATGAGTTTGGAGTGACCAGATGCAGTCAATCTTAAAGAAGAGAAAAGTGGAAAACAGCCTTGAATGCTTGGCAAAGGGGGAAATAACCTGAACAGATTAACAATGGCTCAGGCTCTAAGATCAACAATTGTTAAACGGGACTTCTTGAGCAAAGCCTTTGTAAGGAAAGGTCACAATTAATAAAACAAAATGGCAACCTATAGATAGAGAAGAGATATTCATTAACCCTAAAGCCAATAGAGGACTAATATCCAAAATACATAAGGAATCCTAGAAGTTAGACTCCATAACAATCCCCAAATAACTCAATAAAAATTGGTTTACAGAACTAAACAGAGAATTCTCAATAGAGGATTCCTGAATGGCTGAGAAGCATTTAAAGACATATTCAGCATCTTTAGTCATCATGGAAATGAAAATCAAAATGACCCTGAGATTCCACCTTATGACAATTAGAACAGGATGAGATAAAGGAACAGCACATGCTGGCAAAGATGTGGAGAAAGGAGAAAACTCCATAGCTTGTGGGATTGCACTCTGGGACAACCACTCTGGAAATAAATCTGATGGTTCCTCAAAAAATTGGAAATAGTTCTACCTGAAGATCCAATTATATCACCTCTAGGCATATACCCAAGATGTTCCACCATATCACAAGGACATGTGCCCCACTATGTTCATAGCAGCCTTATTTTTAATAGTCAGGTTCTAGAAACAATCCTAAATCTCACTGAACTGAAGAATGGATACAGAAAATGTGGTTCATTTACACAATAGAATACTATTCAGCTAGTAAAACCAAGGACATCTTGAATTTAGCAGGCAGATACAAAGAACTAGAAAATATCATCATCAGTGAGGTAGCCCAGACCTAAAAGGACATGCATAGTATGTATTCAGTGATAAGTAGATATTAGCCTGAAAGTAAAAAATAACCATGACCCACACCACAGATTTTAAGAAGTTTAACAAAAATGAAGGCCCAAGTTAGCATTCTTCAATCCAATTAGAAGAACAAGATAACCATGAGAGGCTGACATAGGGAGGAACTTTGGTGGAAGAGGGGAGGGTAGGATAAAAGGGGGCAGGATCAGGTATGAGTGATGAAAGGAGAGAAGCCCAGAGGATCATGAAAGTGAATGGAAACATGCAGCTGACAGGGTGAGATAGTGAACTTCGAGAAAGTCCCAAAGACCTGGGATGTTAGAAACTCCCAGGACTCAGTGGGGATGACCTTAACCAAAATGTCCAACAGTGGGGAGATGAAACATGGAAAGAACATTTCTGGTATATAGACAAGGTCTCCAGTGGAGGAATAAGGTCTCCAACCTACCTTCAAAATTTCTGACAAACAATTGCTCCTGTCTAATATAAATGCAGGATCAAAATACAGAACAGATTGAAGGAAACGCCCTCCAGCGACCAGCTTAACATAGAATCTGTACCATAGGTGGACACCAAACCCAAACGCTATTACTGATGTCATGTTGTGCTTGCAGACAGAAAAGACTAGCATGGCTGTTCTCAGAGAGACTATAGCAGCTGACTAAGACAGGTGAAGATACTTACAGCCAACCATAGGATTGATGTCAGGGACGCTTAGGGAAACGTTAGAGGAAAGATTAAAGGAGCTGAAGGGAATGGCAACCCCAGTGGAAGAACAACAGTATCAACTGACCTGGACTCCAGGGAGTCCCCAGAAATTAAACCACCAGCCAAGAAGCAGACATGCATTGGTCCGTGGACCTTGGCACATAAATAGCAGAGAGTCCTTGTCTGGCCTCACTGAGAGAGAATGAGTCTAATTATGTAAAGACTTTATGCCTTATGGAAGGGGAATTCCAGGGGATGCACCCTATCACAAGGTGAAGGGGAGGGGGAAATTGGGTGAAGATCTCTGGGAGGGGGTACCACTGGGAGGGAGCAATATTTGGATGCATAATAATTAGTTAAAAAGGAATGCAAAGTCATGAGAATTGTTTAAGGGCAGGTTTAGAGACATGTTTCAGTGTGAGATCTACAGAGAGAAAACTCACTTCTTTGTTTCCTTTTGTTTGTTTTGATTGTTCTGGTTTTCCCCTTTTAGTACACACTAGACAGGACCATGTTCACCTACAATGAGGAAGGTCGTTTTTTAAAATCCATGATGAGGTTACAATACCTCATATAATTTCCCCTTTTCCGAACAGCTTAAAATCCTGTAAGAAAGTGACTAGTTACATGCAGGACAGTCATACCACTTTTACACCATGGGCAAAACGTGTGATTTCTATTGTTTGGATTTGGGACCAACAGCTAGATAAGAGTGATATTTGTTGCTGCCTTTTCTACATCAGCGACTTGCAGAGCAGTTTCCTCCAAGACCTATATTCTCAGGGAGTAATTTTCCACTTCAGTTATATCTTGATTTCTGCATGTCCTAAAACTTTAACTTGAGATATTTTTAACAATAGAGTTTCAAGGTACAGAGCTTGTGTCATTTACTTGGTATAGTGGTTTCATTCTTTCCCTATCTCCATTCATCTATGAAGAATTTGTTACAGCAGCACAAAATATAAGCCTAGGTAAAAAAAAATATTAAAAATAGTACATGCCTATGAGGCTGCAGGGAGAAGGAACCCTGAAATAGTCTCCACAGAGATGTAAATTAGTACATCACTATAGAAATCATCATAGAAGCTCTTCAAAATCACTAGAAATAGTATTAGCATATTTAACTTTCCAGGAAGCTTCCAGGACTGGAATGGGTTAAAGGAAGACACAAACTGAGTAGGACCCAGGTGTAGCTTTAAAGACTGATGGGATATGGATGTTCTAGCTTTCTTACTATATTCAATATTTGCTGATAACTTCTTAAAAGTCCTAAAACTTCATTGCTCATTCTTAAAAACTACTGTCTTGGGACTAAAAATGGGGATTAAAATAGCCTATGTCTTTTCTCCCACAGGAACTTCCATAGCTCTAACACCCAGCTGAAAACTGAAGCTGCAGGAAGAAATAGGAACACCATGAAAAGTGATTTTAATCTTTATTTCTAAGTTCTATATCTAAAAAGCTCTCTGAGAAAGTTCTCTAAGCAAAAGATTCTGTCCTCTCTATTTCTTCATCGCATATGCATCTTTCAGAATGCATGGTCACATTATAATATGTTCATCCAAGTTTAAACATAAATTCAAATCATAAACTGAATAAGAAGTTTACGACAGAGATTGTTTACATGCATATCCTTTAAAAGTAATTATTGGTTAAACATTTGTTCTCTGTCACGAGCTCAACTGGTTCATTGAAAATTAAAAAACATAAAGTTATTATTGAAATTTTATATAGATAGATGCAGTTATTTTTATCATCTGTCATTTCACCTACAATAAATCATTAGTTCCCTTTTTATGAGCTTTATTTAATTATTTTACAAACTCTTGGAATGTGACCTAAGTTAAAAATGCCTGTTTTCCAACTCAGAAGCAATTAACACATGATACTTAAAGACTGGCAGAATTCCTGTTTCAGTTTTGACATCAGAAAGGTCTTAACAGCAATTCTACTGTAAAATAACTTAATAATTACTAATATAATTTTAGGAATTCTATAGGATCATCATTAAGGAATAAGAAATCATTTTTGTCTATATACCATCACTAGAAGATAGTAAGTATATATTCATTGTTCTGCACAAATTTGCTCACAAGGGTGGACTAATACCTAGTGATTGTTATATATTTAATAATTATAGGAAAAGCATGTTAATAGGAGGAATCTTTTCTAAAATGATGGAACCATTTCATGATGATCACCTGCTAGTTTTCAGCTTCTCATAGATAGCTCCTGATATTACCCCACATGTAATTCCTCATAATACACACAAAGGAGTCAGTAACTATACATTAGGGATGTATGACAAAGTTATTCTAAGGTGATAATTGTTGCAAGGTCTCTCACTGTTTGCACATCATGCAGCTGTATGTCTCTGTGTTAATTACTGCCTACTATAAGAAGAAGCTTCTGTGATGAAAATTGACCAGTTCGACGAAACCTGCTGGCAGAATGCTGGTCTGCCAGATGCACTCTCCATCCTAAGCCCATAGATAGACTCCATTTTCTCTCTACTATATGTCCGAAGAGAAACCTGCCACCTGCCAGGAGTGCACAGGGCTTGAAGCTTCAAGGCAACCTAGGACAGAACCCTTCCAGTCTCCATCTATCCCCAGAGCTAAGGCTTTTCCACAGCCCCCAGACACAAAACCTACTGCACAGAGCTGATCTGCTAGAAGCACTCTTCCTCCTAAGCCCACAACCCACAGGCAGAACCCCACTTTTTCACCATAGACGGTTCAAGGAGAAACCTGACATCAATGTACAGGACACAGGAGTCGTAGGGCAGCCTAGGACAGGACCCTTCCTATCTCCATCTGCACCCAGAGCTGGGGCTGTCCCACAGCTCTCAGACCCAAAACCTTCCAGTGAAGAGCTGGTCTGCTAGGAGCACCCTCACTTTTAATACCACAGGCTCACAGGCTCACAGGTTCACAGGTTCACAGGCTCACAGGCTCACATGTTCACAGGTTCACAGGCTCAAAGGCTCACACGCTAAAAGACTCAAAGGCTCACAGTCTCACACACCCACCAGAGAGACAGCGACCACAAAACTAACTAACATCAGATAGCAAGAGGCAAGCACAAGAACATAAGCAACAGAAACTGACACTGCTTAGCATAATCAGAACTCAGTTCTGCAACCAGAGCAAATACTGGATATCCCAACAAACTGGAAAATCACATCTCATAATGATGATAGAGGACTTAAAAGAAAGACATAAATAAATCCCTTAAAGAAGTACAGGAGAACACAGATAAGCAAGCAGAAACCCTTAAAAAGGAAACAAACACACCAAAAAAAAATCTTTAAAGACTTACAGAAAACACAAATAAACAGGTGAAGGAATTGAACAAAGTCATCCAGGGTCTAAAAATGGAAATAGACACAATAATGAAATCATAAAGGGAGACAACCCTGGAGATAGAAAACTTAGGAAAAAGATCAGGACTCATAAAAGCAAGCATCATTAACAAAATACAAGAGCCTGAAGAGAGAATCTCACAGTCAGAAGATACCATAGAAAGCATTGACACAATAATAAAAGAAAATGCAAAAATCAAAAAATTTCTAAGGCAAAACATGCAGGAAATCCAGGACACAACAAGTCCCTAATCCTTCCCCCTCCCCCTTCTTCTATAAGAGTATTCCCCCTCCCTAACAACCCCTTTTCCTGCCTCTAAACCCTGACATTCCTTACACTGAGGAGCCCAGCCTTGTCAGGACCAAGGGTTTTTCCTCCCATTGGTGCCCAACAAGGGTACATATGCAGCTGGAGTCATGGGTCTATCCATGTGTACTCTTTGGGTAGTGTTTTAACCTCTGGGAGCTCAGGTTGGTCCATATTGTTCTTATGGGGAAGCAAGCTCCTTCAGTACCTTTAATCTTTTCTCTAACTCCTCCAGTGGAGACCCTATTCTCAGTTTAATGATTTGCTGCTAGCATTCGCCTCTGAATTTGTCAAGCTCTAGGTGAGCCTCTCAGTAGACAGCTATATCAAGCTCCTGTCAGCATGCACTTCTTGGCCTCATCAATATTGTCTAGTTTTGGTGGCTATGTAAATATGGCCTGGAGCACCAGGTGGGGCATAATCTAAATGGCCATTCCTTCAGTTTCTGCTCCAAACTTTGTCTCCATAGCTCCCTTTATGAATATTTTTGTTCCTGACTTTTAAGACAGACTGAAAAATTTGCACTTTGGTCATTCTTGTTGAACTTCATGGGTTCTATGGATTGTATCTTGGGTAATTCAAACTTTGGGGCTAATATCCACAGATTAGTGAGTAGATGCCATGTGTGGCTTTTTGTGATTGGGTTACCTAACTCAGGATGATATTATCTAGTCCCATCCATTCGCTTATGAATTTCAAGAAGTCATTGTTTTCAATAGCTGAGCAGTACTCCATTGGGTAGATGTACCATATTTTTGTATCCAATCCTCTGTTGAATGGCATATGAGTTCTTTCCAGCTTCTGGATATTATAAATAAGGTTGCTATGAACATAGTGGAACCATTTTACTATCAAATAAAATCAACTTTCAACCAAAACTTAACAAAAAATAAGGAAGGACACCTCATATTCATGTAAGAAAAAAATCTACCAAGATAAACTCTCAATTCTGAACATCTGTGCTCCAAATACAAGGTTACCCACATTCATAAAAGAAACCTTACTGAAGCTCAAAGAATACGTTGCATGATACACAATAATATTAGAGGACTTTAAAACCCCACTTTCATCAAAGGACAGTTCATGGAAATAGAAACGAAAGAGAGACACAGTGAAACTAACACACGTTATTAAACAAATGGATTTAACTGACATATATAGAACATTTCACCCTAAACAAAAGAATATACCTTCTTCTCAGGACCTCATGGTACCTTCTCCAAAATTGATCATATAATTGGTTACAAAACAGGTCTCAATAGACAAAAGAGACTGAAATAATCCCACACATCCTATGAGACCACCATAGATTAAGGCTGGTCTTCAATAACAACAAAAACAACAGAAAGCCCACGTACACATGGAAGCTGAACAATGCTCTACTCAATGATAACATGGTCGAGGGAGAAAGAAAGAAAGAAAGAAAGAAAGAAAGAAAGAAAGAAAGAAAGAAAGAAAGAAAGAAAGAAGGAAGGAAGGAGGAAGGAGGGAGGAAGGAAGGGAAAAAAGAAAGAAAGAATTAAATAATTTTTCTAATTTAGTGAAAAGGAAGAAAAAACACACAGAAACTTATGGGATACAAGGAAATGAGTCCTAAGAGGAAAGCTCATAGCTCTGAGTGCCTCCAAAATGAAATTGGAGAGAGCACACACTGATAGCTTGACAGCACATGTGAAAGCTCTGAAACAAAAAGAAGCAAATACACACAAGAGGCATAGCCAGCAGGAAATAATCAAACTCAGAGCTGAAATCAGCCAAGTAGAAACAAAAAGAACTGTTTAAGAATCAAGAAAATCAGGAGCTGGTTCTTTGGGAAAATCAACCAGATAGATAAACCCTCAGCCAGACTAACCAGAGGGCACAGAGAGAGTATCCAAATTAACCAAACCAGAAATTAAAGGGAAGACATAACAAGATAATTGGAGGAAATTCAAAAAATCATCAGACCCTATTACAAAAGCTTATACACAACAAAACTGGAAAATATGGAGGGAATGGTCAATTTTCTAGACAGATACCATGTACCAAAGTTAAATCGTGATCAGATAAGCCATCTAAACAGTCCCATAAGCCCTAAAGAAATAGCAGCAGTCATTAAAATCTCCCCCTCCAAAAATATGCCCAGGGACAAATGGGTTTAGTGCAGAATTCTATCAGACCTTCAAAAAAGACCTAATACCAATGCTCTTCAAATTATTCCACAAAATAGAAACAGACAGAACACTACTTATTTCATTATATGAAGCCAAAATTACTCTGATACCTAAACCACACAAGGACCCTACCAGAAAATGGAGAGATCTCATGGATTGTCAGAATTAACATAGTAAAATGGCCATCCTACCAAAGGCAATCAACAGATTCAATGCAATCTCCATCATAATTCCAACACAATTCTTCAAAGACATGGAAAGAGCAATTCTCAAATTCATCTGGAAAGCCAAAAAAACAAAAAAAAAAAAAAACAAAACAAAAAAAAAAAAAAACCAGAATAGCGAAAACAATTCTTAACAGTAAAAGAATGGCTGGGGGAATCACCATCCCTGTCCTCAACCTCTACTACAGAGCAATAGTGACAACAACTGCATAGTATTGGTACAGAGACAGACAGGTTTATCAAGGGGATAGAATTGAAGACCCAGAAGTAAAACCAAACACTTAGGCACACTTGATCTTTAACAATAAAGCCAAAAATATGCAATGGAAAAAAGAAAGCATCTTCAATAAATGGTGCTGATCTAATGGGATGTGCATATGCAGAAAATGAAAATAGAACCATATTTGTCACCATGCACAAACCTCAACTCCAAGCGGATCAAGCACCTCAACATAAAACCAGATACACTGACTCTAATAGAAGAAAGAGTGAGAAAGAGCCTTGAATTCATTTGGTACAGTCAGAAATTTCCTAAACAGAATTGCAATGGCTCACACTCTAAGGTCAAGAATTGATAAATGTGACGTCATGAAACTGGAAAGCTTCTGTAGGGAAAAAATCATTGTCAACAAGACAAATTGGCATCCTACAGATTGGAAAACAAATCTTCACGAATCCTGCAAATGATAGAAGCCTAATACCCAAAAAATATAAAGAACTCAAGAAGCTTATCACCAAGACACCGAACAACCCAATCAAAAAGTGATGTATAAAACTAAACCAAGAATTCACGATAGAGGAATCTTGAATGGCTGAGAAGCACCTAAAGGAATGTTCAAAGTCCTTGATCAGAGAAATGAAAATCAAAACGACCCTGATATTCCACCTTATACCAGGCAGAATGACTAAGGTCAAAACCCTAGGTGACAATACATGTTAGCAAGGATGTGAAGAAAACTGAACACACAACACACCTCTATTGCTGGTGGGAATGCAAACTGGTACAAGCACTCCGAAAGTCAATTTGGAACGTTCTCAGAAAATTGGAAATAGATTTACTAAAAGATCAGAAATACCACTCGGGAATATACCCCAAAGATGCCCCACCATCCCACAGGGACAAATGTTCCATTATGTTCATAGAAGCCTTATTTGTGATAGCCAGGAGCTGGAAACAACCCAGATGTCCCAGAGCAGAACAATGAGCACAGAATATATGATTTGTTTACACAATGGATTACTACTCAGCTATTAAGAACGAGGACATCCTGAGTTTTACAGGCAAATGGATGGAACTAGAAAATGTCATCCTGAGTGAGGTAATTCAGACTCCAAAGGACATGCATGGAATGTTCTCACTAAATGGTGTACATTAGCCACCTTCCCCAAAAAAATTACAGAATACCCAAGATATAGTCCACAGAAGTCAAAAAGTCAACAAGCTGAAGGGGCCAAGTGAGGATGTCTCAGTCCCACTTAGGAGGAAGAAGAAAGCCACCACAAGGGGAAGGAAGGGAGGGACTGGTGAGAGAAAGTGGATGGGGTGAGTGAAGAGAGGAATATGATCTGGTATTTGGTGGGAGAAATGGACCTAAGGTCTGAGGACCAGCAGAAACAATGAAATCAGGAATGATATTGGGAAGACCCTCTAAGATGTACCAGAGACCTGGAAAGGGAGAGACTCCCAGGACTCAAAGGGGAGGGAGGCCTAGATGAAAGGCCCTACAATGGGGAGAGGGAACATACTGAATCCATTTTCAGCAGAAAGACAGAGCATCAAGTGAGGGATGGGGTTCCTATCTCACAGCCAAAGCTCTGACCTATAATTCTACCTGTCTTTTAGAAATGCATGGATGAAAATGGAGAACAGCCTGAGGAAAAGAAGGTTCACTGACAGGCCCAAATTAGGTTCTAGCTCAAGGGGAGGCCACAAGACCTGACACCATTACTGAAGCTATGGGGCATTCACAAAAAGGGACCTACCATGACTGCTCTCCAAAGACCCAAGAAGAAGCTGACAGAGTCAGATGCAGATATGTGTACCCAACCAACAAACAGAAGCTGCTGGCCCCTCTGGTTGAATCATGAGGAAGTAAAGGAGGAGGACAACACTGTAGAAGTGCCAGCAGTCTCAATTAACCTGGACTCCTGAGATCTTTTAGACACTGGATCACCAACCAGGCAGCATACACCCACTGAGATGAGGCCTCCAACACATATAAAGCAGAGGACTCCCAGGTCTGGGTTCAGTCAGAGAAGATGCACCTAACCCTCAAGAGACTGGAGGCCCAGAAAGTTTAGAGGTCTGGTGGGGTTGATAGGGTAGGGACATCCTTGTAGACACTGGACAGGAGCAGTGAGGGGAGGGCAGGGAGTAGGTATGGGACGTGGAACCCTCAGGGGGTGGGCTGGGAGGGGAATAAAATCTGGGGTGTAAAAATAAATAGATGATCGGTAGATTGACAGATAGATAGATAGATAGATAGATAGATAGATAGATAGATAGATAGATAGATAGATGATAGATAAATGACAGATAGATAAACTGATACAATTATATATTTGATGTGTTTGTATACATATGTGTATACATATGTTTCTATGCAGATTTTTTAATTCTTAATTGTCTTTTTTCAGTTATTGATTTGTCCTTAAAACATGACTAATAAAACTGTTGCATCTTATTGTCCCCAAGGACACAAGTCCCAGGGTTGCTGCTGTTTGGTATTCTGCCAAAAATTAATGACTCTTACATTCATTAATCATGCTTGAGTTTGGCCACAAAGGACTCTTTTCTTTATCATCTACATATACATTAAATATTAGTATGATAAAATAATCACCTCTCTTTACAATTTAAAATACTTTTTGGTCTAGAGAAATTGGAAATTATTTACCAAAAAACTTGTAAGATCATTTTATACGTCTTTATTTCAGTTTTAAGACATAATAATTGATTACTGTGTTTAAAGTACAGTAGAATCTTTAATGTGAACCTGTTAATCAAAAAGAGCATTATCTTTGCAAAATAATTCTCTTCAGCCATGTACTTCTTTATAAGTTTTCTGCACACACTTGATCACACTTAGACTTTCAGCTTCACCTTCAGGAAAATCAAGATTATAGCAAGTCATGATTGCCTTCCAGAGGAGTAAGTATGCTTTAATTTGATTACTTCCATTTCTTTATCTATCATTCTATTTTCTAAGCTTCTATTGTACTGAAACTTACTAATTTAAAAATCAAAGGTAGAAAAAATTAAAGATCTGCATTGCTAGACAAATTAAAAATGTATAATTATGATGTCATTTTCTATTCCACAAAAATTAAAAACGAAGGAAAAGGATTCATTGGAAATAAATTATATATATACATGGCCAGGAAGAACATGCTCATATCTCATTCACTCCAACAGCACTAATTATTTAATATATACCAATCACATCATGGATTTTCTAGAAAAATCCTCTAATAAACTCATGAGAACTCTTGCAGACATGGTAACTTTAGAGGCAAACAGAAGTGGCCCATCATGACACTTTCAGCAATCTGTATACAAATGGAAATTGTGATATCCTTCATGAAATCTGCAAAATATTTGCAATGTTGTCACTTGTGACTACTGAGCTCATAACAAGTGAACATGAAATCCTCAACACTGAACATGTACCTAACTTGAATTGACTAATCAGAACATTCGTTCTACATATAGGTACAAAGGGGAAAAGACATCTCACATGAGTCTAAAAAGATGGTTTTCAAATCTATATGTATTCTGTAAGTTAGGATACAACATGAAAAGCTAAGAACAGAATTTTTATATTTGGTCTAAATTCCCAAATGATCTTGTTTAAAAAGGATACTATCTCCATCCTATTGAAGCATGTCTGATTTTCAACTAATTATTTCTATCCCTGTACATGAATTATTTTTCTTCTCCTATGTTTACAAACCAAATATACCTGTCTGCCTTTGGTAATCTAAAGCCTCCAATTGTAACAAGCCTTAATCCAACAACTTTAAGGAAATAGATTACTTCCAGAGTATATTTCATAAGAAATAAGAATATCCATTGTGCTGGAGCAACTATTTTTACAAGAAACATTTTCAAGCTTGAAGTAGAGAGAAAAAAATCCTTTGTTTACAAAATAAATTTATTAGACTAATTTTACTTATAACATATTTGGAAGTATTAATCATAATACATGGACTTAAGACAAGTATTTCTGACTGCATCGCTACAAGAGTAAAAGAAATTCAAAAAATATCTTGAGATATAAGTATATAATCCTATTGACACAAGCCCCAAATTGCAGAATACTGGGTCTTCCTCTTGTTGATTCAATAGCAGATCATAGATTATCCGAGGCACCAATTTTTCTCCTCATTCATCAAGATTACAAGAACAAAAAGATACTATGCACAATGGCCACTGGTTACTAATTTCATACATTATCATAAATGTTAGAGCAAGTTCCAGAGCAAAGGAAGGAAACCAGAAGGAAGCAGAATGCAAATGAAGAAAAGAATGTGAGACATTGGACTTAGTATCCACTAAGAATTCCTGAAGAAATATCCCAATCAATGATCATGATAATTCCATAAACTGAATACTGTTGAGGAAGCTGGGGTTAAAAATCAGTAGGAATATAAAGCTCATATTTTTCTAAAGATTATAAAAGCACAGAAAATATACTCTTTCACTAGGCATCAATCAATAGGAAATAATCACAGAGAATCAGACCAATTATTATATTAATTAAATTCAAATAATATCAAAACAATAACATAATATTAGTATCAAAACATCAATGAAGTTTTACTGATACATTCGTGTGGAAAGAAAATCCTTAAAAGTCATCCTAATGACTTGATTTATATATGTAAATCATATGTTATGTTCATTTCTGCATTAGTTCCACAAACCTTTATATACCACTCTCTAGATCCCTGGAAATACAACTCAAAGAATTTTATTAATATTGAAGACATTTCTGAACTCCCATGTTCAGTTTGTTATAATGGGTTGGCCTAATGCTGCTTGTATTCTAATGCTAATTTGGGGCCCTAAAACTGATTACCCCAAAAACAAGAGAGTCCACACATAAGACATTGAGTGGCCCTACTCAAAGTTAATTGTGGTTGGTAAATAAAGATCCCAATGGCCAATAGCTAGGCAGAAGAGACATAAGTGGGGTTTGAGGTTGGCACAGAGAAGACAATGAAGAGGGAAGGAGGAGGAAGAAACAATCATGGAATAAATGAAGAATGTTCAGGAAAGGAGAAAGTAAAAGGCACCATTGGTTAGCTGAGCCATAAAAATTATGGCCCTGTGTACTACAGAACTGGAGTTAAGAGAAACACAGATAGAACATAGTAAATAGTAAGTGATAACTTGAGATTATTGATAGGAAAGTAGATCAGAATATCATGGAGGTTAGGCAGCTGCCCAGCTAGTGTGCTGTTTAGGATGTGTTCTAAATACAGAGGCTATGGCTGTGTCTTTCTTCCTAGAACTCAATAACCAAAGGCAAGGTAGAAAACCTGCACCATAGCAGGTTATTTACTATTTTGTCATCATTAACAATATCTAGGATATAAAACTAAGTGCCCATCATTCACAAATAAAGATGATGGATGTATACCAAATAAATTTCTATACAGCTTCAATAAGAAAATTTGGCCATTTGTAATAACATATGTGGAACAAGGGGACTAACTGAAATGAACCAACTAAATAATACACAATGATAATTTCCAATCTCATCCCAACCATAACTTCACCTCCCACCTCCCTCCTTCTCACCTCATTACCCTGCTGTCCTCCTGTTTTCCCATTCTACTCAGAAAAGGCTCAGGAAAAGAAGGGAGAAGGCTTCCCATGGATATCAACCTGCCTTGGCATATCAAGTTGCAGTAGAACTAGGCTCATCTTCTCCTACTGTGGCTAAACATGGCAGCCCAGTTAGAAGAAAGGAATCCAAAGGTGGGCAACAGTCAGGTACAGGTCCTGCTTGTGCTGTTAGGAGTCTCACATGAAGACCCAGATTTACAACTAATACATATATGCCAAGGGTCTATGTCTGTCCCATACATGCTCTCTGGTTGGTGGTTCAATCATTGTGGACCTAGGTTAGTTGATTATATATGATTTCTACTGGTGTTCTTGAAATCTCTGGCTCCTTCAATCTTTTATCCCCCTCTTCCACTTCTCTGAGCTCCACCTAATGCTTGGTTGTAGGCCTCTACCTCAGTTGCTTGGTGAATCCTCTCAGGTGGCAGTTATGCTAGGTGCCATTCTGGAAGTATAGCAGAATATCATTAATAGTTTCAGAGGTAGGCTATCTCTCACAGCATGGCTCTCAAGGAGAGAGAGGCAGTCATTTGTTGGCCATTCCCTCAAATTTCTGCTCCATCTTTACTCCTCCATATCTTGGTGGCAGGAGAAATTGTGAGACTCAGGCTTTGTGGCTAGGTTGGTGTAGGAGAAGGCCATTTCAGGATCAGTATCCCCGATTGCTAGGAATCTTAGCTAGAGTTACTCTCACCGATACTTGGTAATTTCCGTTGTCCTAGGTTTCTAGCTAATCCCAGAGATGCCCCACAACACCCATTTAAGTTCTCTCTATATATACTCTCTCCTTCCATTCCTCCTATACATGATCTCTTCTGCTACCCCCAAACACACATAACCCCTTCTCCACATAGATTTCTCCTTCCATATGCCCCTATGTCTATTTTGTTTTCACCTCTCAGTGGAATTAGAGCATCCTCCATTGGGCCTCCTTGTTGCTTAGTTTCTTTGGCTCAAGCATGGCAGCATGGTTATCCTGTAATTTATGACTAATATCCACTTAAAAGTGAGTACATACCATGTGTATCTTTTGAAGTCTGGGTTACTTCACTCAAGAAAATACTTTATAGTTCTAGCCATTTGCCTTCCAATTTCATGATGTGATTGTTTTTAACAGCTGAGTAGTCAAAAATCAACTGTCCAAATGTATCACATTTTCTTTATCCATTCTTCAGTTGAGGGACATCTAGGTTGTTTCCAGTTTCTGGCTATTATAAATAAAGCTGCTATGAACAAAGTAGAGCAAATGTCCTTGTTGTGTGGTGGAATATCTTTTACAGTCTCTGCCCAAGAGTGGTATAGATAGGTTTTGAGATAGTACTATTTCCAATTTTCTGAGAAACCTCCAAATTGAGTTCCAAAGGGGTTGTAAAAGTTTACACTCCTACCAGTAGTGGAATAGTGTTTCCTTGCCCCACACCCAAACCAACATGTGTTGCTTGAGTTTTTGATTTTGGTCATTCTGAAAGGTATAACATGGAATCTCAGAGTCATTTAGATTTAAATTTTCCTGATGACTAAGGATATAGAACATTTCTTTAAGTGTTTATCAGTCATTAGGGGATCCTCTGTGAAGAATTCACTGTTTAGATCTGTGCCCTATTTAATTAATTGGGTTATTTGGTTTGTTGGTGTTCAATTTCTTTTCTTTATACGTTTTGGATTTCAGTCTTTCAATATTAGGGTTTGTGAAGATCTTTTCCCATTCTGTAGGCTGCTATTTTGTCCTTTAGACAGAGTCCTTCACCTTACAAAAGCTTTCAAGTTTCATAAGGTCTCATTTATTAATTGTTGATCTTAATGCCATACTTCCTGGTGTTCTGTTCAGGAAGTTGTCTCTTGTGACAATGCAGTCAAGATTATTTCCCATGTTCTCTTCTATCATATTTAATATATCTGGATTTATGTTGAAACCTTTGAACCATTTGGAATTGACTTTTGGGCAGAATGACTTGCTTTCTTCTATATGCAAACATTCAGTTAGACAAGTACCACTTGTTGAAGATTCTTTTATTTTCATTGTATACTTTTGGTTGCTTTGTCAAAAATCAACTGTCCATAAGTGTGTGGGTTTACATATGGGTCTTCAATTCAATTTCATTGATCAAACTGTCTATTTTAATGTGAATACAATGTTGCTTTTATTACTATTACTCTGTAGCACAGCTTGAAATTAAGGATAGTTATACCTCTAGATGGTTATACCATTTTGTACAAAAATGTTTCAGCAATCCTGGGCCTTTTGTTTTTTCCATATGAATTTGAATATTGTTTTTTCAAGGTCTGTAAAGAATTGCCTTGAAATTTTGATGGGAACTGCATTGAATGGGTATACATGAGCATGGGAGATCTTTTGATATCTTCTACAAGTTATTTATTTAAGGACTTGAAGTTCTTGTCATACAGGTCTTTTCTTGATTGGTTAGAGTTACACCAAGTTATTTTATATTATTTGTGGCTATTATGGAGGACTTTTTTCCCTAATTTTATTCCAAGTCTAGATAACCTTTGTATAAATAAGACTATTTTTTTAGTTAATTTTGGACATATTTGCTTAGAAAATATTTTTATAGCCGTTACTGCATGATAATGTCTATCTTTGTTGCCTAGGTGTGTTTCTCCTGTGCAACAGAGTGACAGATCCTGTTTTCACATCCATTCTTTTAGCCTGTCTTTTTATTTAGGAATTGAGTCCATTGATATTGAAATATTAATTACCAATAATTGTTAATTCCTGTTATTTTGACGGCAGTGGTAGTTGTGGTGGTGGTGGTGGCGTGCGTGCGTGTGTGTGTGTGTGTGTGTGTGTGTGTGTGTGTGTGTGTGTGTTTCCCTTCTTTTGGTTTTGACTTGTAGAATTATTTCCTGTGTTTCTTTAGGAGTAGTTAACCTCCTGGCCAACCCAAGTTTTCTTTCTAGTATCTTCTGTAGGGCTAGATTTGTGGATAGATATTGTTTAAATTTGGTTATGTCATGCTTTCTCCATCTATGATGTCTGAAAATTTTGCTGGGTATAATAGTCTGGGATGATATCTGTGGTATCTTAGAGTCTGCAAGACATCTTCATGAGCTTTTCTGACTTTTAAAGTCTCTTTTGAAATAACAGGAAATTTTGATAGGCCTGCCTTTATATGTACTTGGGCCTTTTCCCTTGAAGCATTTAGTATTCTTTCTTTGTTCTGTACATTTAGTCTTTTGATGTGGTGGGAGGATTCTTTTCTTGTCAAGCCTATTTTGGTGTTCTGTAAGTTTCTTGTATGTGTATAGGCTTTTTCTTTAGGTTATGAAAATTTTGTCATATGATTTTGTTGAAGACATTTTCTGTACAGTTGAGCTGAGAGTTTTCTCCTTCTACTCCTATTATTTTTAGGTTTGATATACTTATGATGACTCAGATTTCCTCAATGTTTTGTGTTAGAAATGTTTTAGATTAAACATTTTTGACTGATGTGTCAATTTCTTCTATCATATCTTCTATGGCTGAGATTCCCTTTTCAATATCCTATATTCTGTTCATGATTCTTGTGTCTATAGTTCCTGTCTCTTACATAGGTTTTCCATCTCCAGTATTCCCTCGGTTTGTGTTTACTTTATTGTTTCTATTTCCATTTTTAGGTTAAATGTTTTATTCACTTCTTTTACCTGTTTGATTGGGTCTTCTTGTATTTCCTTAATGAATTTATTCATTTTCTCATTAAAGGTCACTATCACCTTTATACTATTGGATTTAAGGTCATTTTCTTGTTCTTTAAGTATGTTAGGATATTCAAAGCTTGTTGTAGTATGTTAGTCAAGCTCCAGTGTCCAGTATTGCCTCAATGTTGTTAACTGTGTTTTCAGACTATCCTTTAGCCATCTGAGTTTTATGGTTGCTATAGGTTTAGATAATGATTTCTGGGTGTTGGGCGAGTGTTTTGGGATGTTTTTCCCTCAGTATCTGCTTCTTTTCTATCTATTGCATTGAATGATCTGGAGTTCTGGTGAGTAGCTAGTCTTCAGGTATACTAGGGTATCTCTCCTGGGGTTTTTTGACCTCTGGGATTTGGGGCACGACCCTTGCTTCTGGGATTCCTAGTACCAGTGTGGCCTGTGGTCCTTGGTGATGACTCACATCCAGGAAAGAAAGTTGGATTGTGGGCTGGAAAATGTGGTTCAGGGGATTGAGATGGGCTTACTCAGTGTCCCTGGGATTGGGAGGCCCTCTGAAAAGCAGGCAGAGTTGGAGCAGAAAGTAGGGTACAGGGTATGGCATACAGTTTACTGCTGTTGGTGGTACTTTCAGGGAAATTGGCAGGCAGGGACACATTGGGGATAGAAGGGTTATCTTGTATCTCTGAGTCTAGCAGGCCTCTGAGGAAGCAGGTAGAAATGTGGAGCAGAAAATGGAGCACAGGTATGGGATGCAACTTATTGCTGTTGGGTGCACTTCCAGGTCCCACACAGTAAATTTATTTTTACTTTTCAAAAGCATCTATACCATTTTCTAATATATCTATACCACTAAACAATTCTGATAACTAAGTGGAGTGTTGTCTTCTCTATATATACTTGTAGAACTCGTCATTTACTTTTGATAAATCAATAAGAGACTTAAATGTAAGACACAAAATAACCAGAAGAAAATATAACAAAAGTAGACAGATGAGATGACACCAAGCTAAAAATGTTTTGTCACACAAAAGGAAAATATGTAGAATCAGAATCCAATCCACATTTGGGGCGGGGGGAATTGCCACCAAATATCACACAATGAAACTAATATGTAAAATATTTAAGTAATTCTGGTCAATAGCAAAAAAAATTCAGTTTTAAAATGGACAGAATATACACATATACACATATATACACAGAATATGCACATATACATGTAAAAAGATATAGGTAGCCAGTGCAGTCATATAATATTGTTCTACATCATTACAAAAATACAAACTAATACCACATTATCTAGGGATGAGGCCTTGAGAACTCTTTCCCTCCCATGTTAACTTGTTTATTAATGTGGTTGTTGTTTGTATCTTGCTTAGACACTAGGTTCCACAGATTTGCATTTTGATTGACTGTGCTTTTTGTAATAGTCTTTTTCTATTACAGAGAGAAGTTTCCATGATGAGGGGTAAGAACTACCCTTATATGTGGGCATAGAATAAATATTTACAATGTAGTTAGTGATTGTGTTGATTTAGTAAATTGAAGGTAGTAGGTTCTTCTCCAAGGTCTATGAACAGCCCTGGGTAGCTGGCTAGGTTTCCAGAAACAGGCATGTTGAGCATCCTTTTGTTGAGCATAACTTAACAACAATTAGAGAGCTGTTGGCTGCCACCAATAGATACATTCTACTATTGCATCATTAGATTTATCATGCCATGCTTGCCATTGCTATGATTTATAGGTGTTGCATCTGGTTAGGATGATTGCTTGTTTTCCTTCATTGGAAAGACAACTAAGGACTCGAAAACTAAAAGAAATTGTCTCCACCGGGAAACAGACCCTACAATTGATTACCCAATACCAAGTGGTTAACCTTGAAATCATATACATATAAGTAACATTATACAGAATTATCAGAGTCTATTTAGTATTCAGAAATATATACACACATACCTACGAATAATTTTTTAGAAAAAGAAGCAATTAATTTGAGAGAAAGAGAAAGGAAGGGAGGGAGAGAGAGAGAGAGAGAGAGAGAGAGAGAGAGAGAGAGAGAGGGGGAAACATAATTTTATAATTTCAGAAATTAAAAATATATTTTAAAGCACAATATTCCTTCGTGGTGACTATTATGAAAAGATGAGTAACAAGTATACAAAATATTTTATTTGAATTTTGCCCTTGAACATAACACAAGATAAATGAAGTAAGCATATTGTTCAAGAACATTCAGATTGAAAAAATAAATAGTGAAAAATAAATCAGTCTTTTAAGGCTGACTTAGAGTTTCTTAAATAAGTTCAGTTATAAAACTAGAAAACTGCTTTATGTGCTTTCATTACATATAAGAAACAGAGGATTTTTTTTACTTCAAGTCACTTCATTTAAAAAGCCTTCTAAAAATCAGAAACAATTTATTGAAAAGAAGTTTACTCTATAGCAATAATAGAAAATAGATGAAGAAATAGAACCATGAAGGAGAATAAAAAAAAGTTGTCAGAAATTCAGGAAAGTATGAGATTATGGAATTAAACTATAAATCCTTTCATGAGGCAAACAGATCAAAGCCTTATATATAAACAGATCAAAGCAGAAAAATGGATTTAGAAAAAATGAGTTGTGCCTAATTAGTGAAACAAAGAGTGATGACTTTGGCTAAAACAGTTTAAATCAAGTGAGTTTGTATATAAGTGGAAAGTTGGAAAAAACAGAGACAATTTTAAACAGGTTGAATGGTAAAGGAAGGGGAAAGTAAAAATAAACTTAACAAAGGACTTACCCGCTTTATGTGTGTATGTAAAACAAAAGCATTACTAATTACTAGGTGACACTGTCCTTTATAATAAAGGATTAAGACAATTTCAAACTAAAACAAGTTTGACTCAAAACAACATGACAAGGACATGGCTCTTTGATTGTATAAGCCTACTCCTAATTATCTGAATTAAAATTACCACGACAGAATCAATACAGAAAGGAAATATGCTATTATTGAATGTGTGGAAAAAATAAACAGAGCCAACTTCATTTTAGAATTTTAATATCAAAACTATACTTTTATTTAAATTCCTTCTGGAAGAAACAAAGGAAAGAATCTTTAATGTCTAGAGTAGAATAAACTTTCAGCTAGTTGGAGAGCACTATGGTTTTCATCAAGAAAATTAAATAATCAGGTGATTAGGTTTCACACTTCCACTTATAAGTTGGAAAAAAAATTCTTGTAGGGGACTGATTTGGGCTCACAAAATGGTACTACATAGACATCCCATTGTGACATTCAGAGGAAAATATAATCAATATCAATTATCAAATGTAGAAAATGTATTTATACATTTCATATATATACATATACATACATGTCAAAAATATTTGAGCTGCAGCATATCTAAGTTAAATTATTTGTGAAGGGATGTTGAGTCAGACCTGTTTCATACATAGCCACAGTTGTCATGGAACTCACCATGTAGACTAGGCTGGCCTCTAACTCACGGAGATCTACCTCTGCCTCCCAACTGCCAGGATGGTGTGAGCCACTACACCCTGTGACCTAAATGAATCTTTAACAAGCCACAGTAAAAAGTATTTTAAATATAGAAACTAAACAGCACCTGCATAAGTATAATAACTAATATTAAATATGAATATATTATTAAGATTGTCTTAAGAAAGAACACTTTTCATTTATTTTAGCAGTTCTCTTCTAAAATCTTTTCTAGAAAAAGTAGTTGGAGAAAAGCAGAGTGTTGGGCCAAAAGATATTAATTTAAAGGAAAATTTTTATTAAATGATGTTTATAAGATTATATACTAAACTAGTATCAATTATATCAATCAAATATAATAGCTAGACTGTAGGCCCATAAAAATAGAAGTATAAAATCTGTGATTCAGAAAAGAGCTATTATGTGACATAAAGAAATGATCAAACATCAATTTGTACTAGCTTCTTCATTAACCAACAATACTACAGGAATGACCCTCAAGTTAGCTTGTCTTGAGATTGGCACCTGACTCAATTCTGAGGTTTTATGGAATCTTTGTTATTTTTCAACCAGATTGTGCCAGAGACAATAATCAAGAATGAGAAATCGAACAGTAACAACCTTCATTTTGCTGGGTCTCACAGATGACATTCAGTTGCAAATTCTGCTTTTCATCTTTCTGCTTCTTTCTTACATGTTGAGTTTATCTGGCAACCTAACGATCATCACCCTCACTCTGATTGACCCCCGCCTTAAAACACCTATGTACATTTTCCTCAAAAATTTTTCCTTCTTAGAAATTTCACTCACAACTGCTTGTATTCCCAGATTTCTATATAGCATATCATCTGGGGACAAGTCCATTACCTATATTGCTTGTGCCAGTCAACTGCTGTTTACAGATCTCTTTGCAGTTACAGAATTTTTTCTCCTTGCTATCATGTCCTATGATCGATATGTCGCCATCTGTAAACCTCTGCACTACATGACCATCATGAATAGCAGGGTCTGCAAGAATTTCATCTTCTTCTGTTGGGTAGCAGCACTGATCATCATTCTCCCACCAATTGGTCTAGGCTTAGGCCTGGAATTCTGTGACTCAAATATCATTGACCATTTTTGTTGTGATGCAGCTCCTCTCTTGAAAATCTCTTGTTCAGACACATTGTTAATCGAACAGATGGTAATAGTTGGTGCTGTATTGACTTTCATCATTACCTTTGTGTGTGTTGTCCTTTCCTATGTTTATATCATCAAGACCATTTTGAGATTTCCCTCTGCCAAACAAAGAAAAAAGGCCTTTTCTACCTGTTCTTCCCACATGATTGTAGTTTCTATTACTTATGGTAGCTGCATCTTCATTTATGTCAAACCTTCATCCAAGGATGATGTAGCTATCAATAAAGGGATTTCACTTATTATCATATCAATTTCACCAATGTTGAATCCCTTTATTTATGCACTGAGAAACAAGCAAGTAAAGCAAGCTTTCAATTACTCAATTAAAAAACTTGTATTCCTCTCAAATATGTAAAAATTAAAGAATATTAAACTTAAAGAAGAATGAATGTAAAATCTGAAGATTAATTATACTATTATTCTATATTCTTGCTTTTTAATCTTTTTATACTCACACTTTCTTCTTAAACTTGCATACAATGAACATGATTTTATCTATCTTGATTCAAACCAAACTGTTTGAATATGTTTAGTTTTTCAGTCAATCTGAAACTGTTGTATGACTGTTATCCCTGAAAACATAGTAGATTCTAGTTTTCTACCATACTTTCTTCACTTTTACATGTGCCTTTTTATTTCATGCTGTAGCTAATCAAATGAGTGTGTAAAGAATATGTACCACTGATAGACATGGCCTATAAAAGTATGCATTATCCATCTATCACTTAGAAAAAAAAGATGGCAATTCTTAAATGATATTTTATGTTTTGTACTGATTATGAATGATCATTTAATAGTTCCTCTATAAAATGCTCTAAGAAGACCTTCCCAATCACTACCAAGTTGAAACCTCAATTAGCCATTTAAGTGAACAAGAAACTGATTTAAGTTCACTGACCAAATTTTCACAGAATTTTTCATGGGGCAATTAGTTGTTACAGTTAAAACCTAAGACATGACATTCATACATGATGAGAAAAATGAATAGAAAACTAAAAAGATGAAAATCTATGCAAAGCAGTGGGGAAAATGGTAGCATGTTGCTTGATTCCCTGAAAACCTGTGAGCCATGTCAGCCAAGGAATCATATAGACAATATTCACTATCCTTCATTTCTTCCAAATGCAATTTCTCAAGGTCATTCCAACTTACTGTGACCACTTCTGTTTCTCTATTCCAATTCCTAGGGGTCAATGAAGATTCTGGTGATACAATCTGTTTTATTCCTTCCTCTGGACATGCTTAAACCCCACCCATTTTGTTCATTCCCATACTTTAGTGTCAGTTCCCAATACCTAGAAACACATTTTACCAAGGACACCTAGTAGCACACATCATAGTATCTCAAAAACATTCCCTACTAGGCAACCCACAGCCACCACATTTTCCTAAGAGAGGGCAACAGAAACCCACCCAACAAACACAACCAGATATCATCGTCTAGAATTACAATCAGCCTAAATTCAGATATCTATATGCTAGCATTAAAACATAGTCAATAACAACCAGAATAATATGGCACCAATAGAGTGCAGCAGCCTCATTACCATAGGCCCTGAGAAATGCAATATAGCATAGGAATAAGACAAGAACTTCAAATATGCTTTAAAATATGTTAGAGGTCCTCAAAGAGTATATGCAAAATATCCATAACGAAATGTATGAAAACAACAACAAGAGAAAACAGAATGAAATGGAGAAAACAGTTTAAGGCAGGAAAGTGGAAATAGGGATACTCTCAGTCCCCTGAGCATCATTGTCTAGCTCTGGCTTTGCTCCTCATTCCAAAGAAGACTCATAGGACCCCAAGAGCACCCTGCCTCCTGTGGAAAATTTTAGGGACCCCAAAACTAACCAGCTAGGAACCCTGCAGGACCAACATATTCACCCGTCACCCCAGTTGGTTCTAGATTGTATATAGCTTGTAGAGTAGAATCCACCCACAACACAACCGGCAGATTGGAATCTGCCTAAGACACAGCCAACAGAGTAGGGTACTTCTACTGTCTTAGCCACTGCTCTTCCCACCATCCCAAGAAATCCTGCTGCCTTCAGGATTATCCAGTCAACACCAGGGAAAACTGGATGCCTAAAGGATAACATAAGAACACAATTAACAAGACCCAGGGCAATATGGCACCACCAGAGTCCAGCTAACCTGCTACAAAACCTTAATAACCTAATGAAACTGAAGCACAATTAGAGAACTTTAAATCTAATCTTATAAAAATGATAGTGGCCTTTAAAGAGGATAAATCCCTTAAGGAAATACAGAAAAATACATTGGAATGAGTAAAGGCACGAAAAGATGAAACAAAGAAATACCAAGAAATACAAGAAAATACAATCAAACAGGTGAAGGATATAAATAAAACTACCCAAGACCTAAAGAGCGAAATGGAAATAATAAAGAAAATACAAACTAAGGCAATCTTGGAGATGGAAAACATAGGAAAAAGAATAGGAACTATGTTAAGATTCTTCTCTGTGCTTAGTTAAAGGTTGTTATGATTATTTTTAAGGGATGATTGTGTACAGGACTTTGTGTTGTCTAGATGGGCAAATTATATCTTATCCATTGGATCAGAGGATATTGTGTGTTGGGTTCTTTCATGTGACAACTTAATTGAGTTCAAGAGAGTGTATGGTGGTGGGACACACTAGGCCTACCACAGAACTGTGATGTGTATGCCTGGCATGATAACAACCTGCCCTGGGAACTAGATGGGTAGAGAGATTGCTGCCTGGGTCAAAGAGTGCTTGAGGACAGCATGGAGCCACTGAGATAAATTAGCGTTAGTTCCAATGGCCCCACAGACCTGGAACTAGCAAGAGAGAGAGAGAGATCACAACAGTGCGTGCAGGAACCATTTTGCCCCCTTTTTTTATTTTTTATTGCAACAGGTGGGAAACCAAGGTATAAGGCAGGTATCCACTAAAAATTGAAGTTTCACAGAAAGTTTTATTTTCTAAGTGAAAAAGGGCTGATGCCATGATGAGTCACATGATGGCACAAGCATGGGAAGTGGTCCACCATTTTTTATTTTTTGCTGAAACAGAAGTACACCCACCCATAAGCATTAATAACAGAATACAAGTGGAAGATTGAATCTCAGGTATAGAACATCCAATAGAAGATATCAATATATCAATGAAAGAAAATGCAATATGTAAAAAGTTCATGACACAAAATATCTAGGAAACTTGAGAAACTATGGAAAGATGAAACCTGAGAATAATAGGAATAGTAGTAGTAGTAGTGGTGGTGGTGGTGGTGGTGGTGGTGGTGGTGGTGGTGGTGGTGGTGGTGGTGGTGGTCAGTGGAGGAGGAGGAGGAGGAGGAGGAGGAGGAGGAGGAGGAGGAAGAGGAAGAAAGAAGAAGAAGAAGAAGAAGAAGAAGAAGAAGAAGAAGAAGAAGAAGAAGAAGAAGAAGAAGAAGAAGAAGAAGAAGAAGAAAGTTCCCAGATCAAAAGCCATAAAAATATCTTAAACAAAATAATGGAAAAAAATTCCTTACCAAAGAAAAGAGATGCTGATAAAGGTCAAAAAAACTTAAAGCTTAAAGAACATCAAGCAGATTGGATAAAAAAAGAAAATCTTTTCACTATATAATGATCAAACACTAAATAAGTAGAACAAAGAAAGAAAATAAAAAGCAGCACGGGAAAAGGCCAAGAAACATATAATGGCAGTCCTATTAGAATTTCACTTGATTTCTCATCTGAGGCTCTAGAAGCTAGAAGGGCATCACCAGAGGTATTGCAGACCCTAAGAGACCACAGATAGCAGCACAGGTTACTATACATAGCAGAATTTTGAATCATCATATACGGAGACACAAAGATATGACAAAACCAAGTTTAAACAATATCGTTCCACTAATTAGCACTGGAGAGGATAGCAGAATGAAAATGCCAACCCAATGAGGCTAACTATATTCAAGACAAAAAAAGATATAGTTTTACAAAATTAAAACCAATAGAAGAGAAATCACACACACACACACACACACACACACACACACACACACACACACTAATAACACAGATGTCAAAATATCAGGAAGTAACAATTGTTGGTCATTAATATCTCTCAACATCAATTAATTCAGTTCTCCAGTAAAAAGACACAGATTTCCAAGTTAAAGGGCCAGTAAATATCTTCAACAAAATTATAGAAGAAGTCCATAACCTAAAGAAAGAGATGCCGGTGTATATGGGAAACCTACAGAACTCCAAATAGATTGGACCAGAAAAAAAATTCCTCACATCACAAACTATTCAAAACATCAAAGGGATATGTAAACGGGGCCCAGTATTTTGCTGAATACAGGAAACATGTCTCCATAACAAAGACAGACACTACCTCAGAGTAAAAGGCTGGAAAAATTTTCCAAGCAAATGATCCCAAGAAACAAGCTAGAGTAGTCATTCTAATATTGAATAAAGTAAATTTTCAACCAAAGTTAACAAAAAATATGAAGAAGGAAACTTCATATTCATCAAAGGAAAAATCCACCAAGATGAGCTCTCAATTCTGAACATCTTTGCTCCAAATGCAAGGGCACCCACATTTATAAAAGAAACTTTAGCTGCCTTCACCAAGAGCTGAAAGCCAGACTCCAAGAGCACCAACACAGCTCAGAGCAGAGGTAAAACCAACCCTCCTCCTCCAAGCAACCCACATGGTGGTGGCCTCAGGACACTCAAAGGCAGCATTCGGGGACAGACTACATGGGCCTGGAGCTAAACAGCTCCAACAGCTCTCTGTACCCAAATCCTGTGGGGGAAAGAGCTGGAATGTCAGAAGTATGGACAATCCTGAGAGCTCAGGAGAGACCACCACTTGTGATCACATTCCTGGCTCAAGAGGAACCTGCTTAGTACACTCCAGATACAGGAATCTAGCAGTCAACACAGGAGCCTTCCAGTTTCTGCCTACATCCGGAACTGAACTGGACCCATAGCTCTCTGGATCCAAATCTTATGGAAGGGAGAGCTAGACTCTTAGAAGTATGGACATCCTGAGAGATCATAAGAGACAACTACTTCTGCCCATAGTCCTGATCAAAGAGGAACCTGCCTAGTGCCCTCTCTCTGTCCCATCTGGGCATGGAAAACTAGGAGGAGTCAGGGACAGGACCCTTAGGGTTTCTGCCTACACCAAGAGCTGAAAGCCAGTTGCCAGAAGCAGTGATACACCTTTCAGCAGAGGTAAGACCAACTATTGTTCTCAAAGTGACCTGCCTAGAGGCTTTAGTACACACAATCCCAGGAGCAGCTCTCTGTTCCCAGATAGGGCTGAAATAAAAGAGAACTATAGGAGTGATGACACACAGGCATACAGGAAGGTCAAGCCACTGTCAGAGACAGCAAGACAAGTTAAGACCACAGACAACCTGATGACAAGAGGCAAACCCAGGAACCTAAGCAATAGAAACCAAGGCAACTTGGCATCATCAGATCCCAATTCTCCCACCAAAGCAAATACTGGATATCCAAACACACCGGAAAAGCAAGATTTAGATTTAAAATCGCACTTTATGAAGATGATGGAGGACTTTAAGAAGGACATAAATAACGGAATTTTAAAAATAGAGGACAGCCTTCTAGCTGCTGCCCTCACAGAGAGCTGAAGCTAGCCCCAAGGAGCGACTTCAGGCCCAAGACCAGAGGTAAGACCAACTTTTCTGCTCCAAGTTACCTGCCTGGAGGGCTCAGGACACACAAAGGCAAAATTCCTCTGGGACCGGACACTTCCAATTTCTAGCTCACAACCGAACCTCGCTGATCCCGGCACACAGCTACCTGTTCCCAAACCCCATGGGAGAAAGAGCTGATCGCCCAGAAGTGTGGGCAATCCTGAAAATGCAGGTCAGGAGAGACCGCCACTTCTGCACGCCTTTGCCCACATCCCTGGACCAAGAGGAAACTGTATAGTGCCTCGGGGCACAGGAAGATAAGAGCAGTCGAGCTACAGGAACCCTGCAGTCCAGACTGTGCCCGGATCTGAACAGACCTGGTCAAACAGCTCCCTGAACCCAAATACTGTGGGAGGGAGAGCTACACATTCAGAGGGGCAGACACACATGGGAAACCAGAGGAGACTACTCTCTGTCCACATTTCTGACTCTAGAGGAAAATGCCTAGTAGCATCTGGGTCCCCTGCGCACAGGGACCTAGGAGAAGGAGGGGCAGGCCCTTCTCGTTTTTGCCCACAGGGACAGCTGAAAGCAGGTGGACAGGAATGACTACACATCCGAGAGCAGAACACTCTGTTCCCATAACAGGCTGAAAGGAAACAGGAAAACAGTTCTACAGCACTCTTGACATACCAGCCTATAGGATGGTTAAGCCACTGTCAGAAATAGCAAAACAAGGTAACACCAGAGACAACCTGATAGAAAGAGGCAAGCACAGGAACCCAAGCAACAGAAACCAAGACTACATGGCATTATCGGAACCCAATTCTCCCAGCAAAGCAAACACTGAAAATTCAAACACACCACAAAAGCAAGATCTAGATTTAAAATTACATGTTATCATGATGAGAGAGGACTTCAAGAAAATCATATATAACTCCCTTAAGGAAATAAAGGATAACACAAGTAATCAACTAAAAGGCATTAAAGAGGAAACACAAAAATACCTTAAAGAACTACTGGAAAAAAAAACAACAAAACAGGAGAGGGAAATGAACAAAGCCATCCAGGAGTTAAAAATGGAAATAGAAACAATAAAGAAAGCACAAAGGGAGACAACGCAGGAGATAGAAAACCTAGGGAAGAGATCAGTAGTCACAGATGTGAGCATCATCAACAGAATACAAGAGATAGAAGAGAGAGTTTCAGGAGCAGATGATTCCATAGAAATCATCGACACAACTGTCAAAGATAATGTAAAATAGAAACAGCTACTAGCTCAAAACATACAGGAAATCCAGGACACACTGAGAACAAACCTAAGGATAATAGGTATAGAAGAGAGTTAAAACTCCCAATTCAAATGACCAGTAAATATCTTGAAAAAAATCATAAAAGAAAACTTCCCTAACCTAAAGAAAGAGATACCCATAAATATACAAGAAGCCTACAGAATCCCAAATAGATTGGACCAGAAAAGAAATTTTTCCCGTCACATAATAGTCAAAAAGCCAAATGCACAAAACAAAGAACATTAAAAGCAGCAAAGGGGAAAGGTCAAGTAACATATAAAGGCAGACCTATCAGAATTAAACCAGACTTCCAGAGACTTTGAAAGCCAGAAGATCCTGGACAGATGTTATACAGACCCTAAGAGAACACAAATGCCAGTCCAGGTTACTGTATCCAGCAAAATTCTTAATTAACATAGATGGAGAAATCAAGATATTCCATGACAAAACCAAATTTACACAATATCTTTCTACAAATCCAGCCCTACAAAGGATAATAAATAGTAAAGCCCAACACAAGGAAGCAAGCCACACCCTAGAAAAAGCAAGAAACTAATCTTTTTGCAACAAAAGAAAGAGAAGACAAGCACACAAACATAATCTCACCTCCAAATACAGAGATAACAGGAAGCAACAATCACTATTCCTTAATATCTCTCAACATCAATGGACTCAATTCTCCAATAAAAAGACACAGATTAACAAACTGGATATGTAATGAGAATCCAGCATTATGCTGCCTACAGGAAAAAAACCTCAGAAACAAAGACAGACACTACCTCAAAGTGAAAGACTGAAAAACAACTTTCCAAACAAATGGTCTCAAGAAGCAGGATGGAGTAGCCATTATAATATGGAAGAGAATAGATTTTCAACCAAAAGTCATCAAAAAAGATAAGGAAGGACACTTCATATTTATCAAAGGAAAAATCCACCAACATGAATGCTCAATCCTAAACATCTATGCTAGAAATACAAGGGCACCTACATACATGAAAGAAACCTTACTAAAGCTCCAAGGACACATTGCACCTCACACAATAATAGTAGGAAATTTCAACACCCCACTCTCATCAATGGACAGATCATGGAAACAGAAATTAAACAGAGACATAGACAGACTAATAGAATCCATGAACCAAATGGACTTAACAGATATTTATAGAACATTCTATCCTAAAACAAAAGAATATACATTCCTCTTACCACCTCATGTTACTTTCTACAAACTTGACCCTATAATAGATCAGAAAACAGGTCACAAGAGGTAAATAAAGATAGAAATAATCCCATGCATCCTATCAGACCATCATGGGTTAAACCTGGATTTCAATAACAATAAGAAAAGAAGGCTCATATATACATGGAAAGTGAACAATGCTCTACTCATTGATAACCTGGTCAAGGAAGAAATAAGAAAAGAAATTAAAGACTTCTTAGAATTTAATGAAAATGAAGGTACAACATACCCAAACTTATAGGACACAATGAAAGCTGTGCTAAGAGGGAAACTTATAGCTCTGAGTGCCTGCAGAAAGAAACAGGAGGGAGCATATGTCAGCAGCTTAACAGCACACCTAAAAGCTCTAGAGCAAAAAGAAGCAAATACACACAGGAGGAGTAGAAGGCAGGAAATAATCAAACTCAGAGCTGAAATCAACCAAGTAAAAACAAAAAGGGCCATAGAAAGAATCAACAGAACCAAAAGCTGGTTCTTTGAGAATATCAACAAGATAGATAAACCCTTAAGCAGACTAACGAGAGGACACAGAGAGTGTGTCCAAATTAAAAAAACATCGGAAATGAAAAGGGAGACATAACAACAGAGTCAGAGAAAATTCAAAAAATCATCAGATCCTACTACAAAAACCTACAGTCAACAAAACTTGAATTTGGAGGAAATGGACAATTTCCTAGACAGGTACCAGGTACCAAGTTAAATCAGGAACAGATAAATCATTTAAACAACCCCAAAACTTCTAAAGAAATAAAAGCAGTCATTAAAAGTCTCCCAACCTAAAAGAGCCCAGGTCCAGATGGGTTGAGTGCAGAATTCTATCAGACCTTTATAGAAGACCTCATACCAATACTGTCCAAATTATTTCACAAAATTGAAACATACAGAGCACTACCAAATTCCTTCTATGAAGCTACAATTACTCTTTTACTAAAACCACACAAAGACCCAACAAAGTAAGACAACTTCAGACCAATTTCCCTTATGAACATTGACATAAAAATACTTAATAAATTTAAAACAGAGGCAGAAGGAACACCCATTCAGAGCCTGCACCACATATGGCCCATACTTATACAGCCACCCAGTTAGATAAGATGGATGAAGCAAAGAAGTGCAGGCTGACAGGAACCGGATGTAGATCTCTCCTGAGAGAAACAGCCAGAATACAGCAAATACATAGGCAAATGCCAGCAGCAAACCACTGAACTGAGAATGGGACCAACGTTGAAGTAATCAGGGAAAGGACTGAAAGAGCTTGGAGGGGCTTAAGACCCCATATGAACAACAATGCCAACCAACCAGAGCTTCCAGGGACTAAGCCACTACCCAAAGTCTATACATGGACTGACCCTGGGCTCCAACCTCATAGGTAGCAATGAATAGCCTAGTAAGAGCACCAGTGGAAGGGGAAGCCCTTGGTCCTGTCAAGACTGAACCCCCAGTGAATGTGATTGTTGGGGGAAAGGCGGTAATGGGGGGAGGATGGGGAGGAGAACACCAATACAGAACAGGAGGGGGAGGGGCTAGGGGGATGTTGGCCTGGAAACCGGAAAGGGAATAACAATCAAAATGTAAATAAGAAATACTCAAGTTAATAAAGATAAAAAAATTAAAAGATAAAAAAAATACTTAATAAAATTCTTGCAAACCGAATCCGAGGGCACATCAAAACAATCATCAATCATGATCAAGTAGACTTCATCCCAGGTTTGCAGGAATGATTTAATATACAGAAAACCATCAAAGTAATCCACTATATGAGCAAACTGAAAGTTAAAAACTACATGATCACACATTTATGACTCCAGGGAAAAAACATAATGCCATGTAGGACCCTGGTTCAAGAGGGCCCCAAGAAAAGGCAGCACAGGCCCTCCTGGTTGCTGCCCTCACTGAGAGCTCAAAATCAGACCCCCATGAGCAACTTGAGCCATGGGACCACAGGTAAGACCAACTTTTCTGCTACAAATGACCTGCCTGGTGGACTCAGGACACAAAGGGGCAAAATTCCTCTTGGCCCGGACATGTCTGGTTTTTAGCTGGAGCCCCAACCTCGCTGATCCCGGCCCACAGCTCAGTGTTCCCAAACCCCTTGGAAGAGAGAGCTCACGGCCCAGACAGGTGGGCACTCCTGAGACTGCAGAGCAGGACAGACCACCAACACTGCCCACCACTGCCCACATCCCTGGCCCAAGAGGAAACTGTATATGGACTCTGGGAACTGGAAGATAGGGGCACTCAAACAGCAGATCCCCCGCAGTACAGACACCCACCGCCGGGACATGAAGGCAACTGCTCAACAGTTCTCTGCACTCAAATCCCACGGGAAGGAGAACGAAACCTTCAGAGGGGCAGACATACCTGGGAAGCCAGAAGAGACTACACTCTGCCCACATTTCTGACTCCAGAGGAAAACACCTAACCTAGGACCCTGGTGCAAGGGGGTCCCAAGAAAAGGCGGCACAGGCCCTCCGGGTTGCCGCCCTCACCGAAAGCTCAAAAGCAGTCCCCCACAAGCAACTTGAGCTGCAGGACCACAGGTAAGACCAACTTTTCTGCTATAAATGACCTGCCTGGTGGACTCAGGACACAGGACCACAGGAACAGATGAAGACCAGTAGACAGGAAAGACTACACGCCTGAAAGCAGAACACCCTGTTCCCATAATTGGCTGAAAGAAAACAGGAAAAAAGGTCTACAGGACTCCTGACATACAGGCCTATAGGACAGTCTAGCCACTATCAGAAATAGCAGAACAAGGTAACACCAGAGACAAGGTGATGGCAAGAGGCAAGCGCAGGAATCCAAGCAACATTAACCAAGAATACATGGCATCATTGGAGCCCAATTCTCCCACCAAAGCAAACGCTGAATATCCAAACACACCAGAAAAGCAAGATCTTGATTTTAAATCACATTTGATCATGATGCTGGAGGACTTCAAGAAAGACATGAAGAACTCCCCTAGAGAAACGCAGGAAAACATAAATAAACAAGTAGAAGCCTATAGAGAGGAATCACAATAATCCCTGAAAGAATTACAGGAAAACACAATCAAACAGGTGAAGGAATTAAAAATGGAAATATAAGCAATAAAGAAAGGACACAGGGAAACAACCCTGGATATAGAAAACCAAAGGAAGAGACAAGGAGCTGTAGATAAAAGCATCACAAACAGAATACAAGAGATAGAAGAGAGAATCTCAGGAGCAGAAGATTTCATAAAAATCATCGACACAACTGTCAAAGAAAATGAAAAGAAGGAAAAGCTACTGGGGGGTTGGGGATTTAGCTCAGTGGTAGAGCTCTTGCCTAGCAACCGCAAGGCCCTGGGTTTGGTCCCCAGCTCCGAAAAAAAAAAAAAAAAAAAAGAAAGAAAAGCTACTGGTCCAAAAAAACATACAGGAAATCCAGGACTCAATGAGAAGATCAAACCTAAGGATAATAGGTATAGAAGAGAGTGAAGACTCCCAGCTCAAAGGACCAGTAAATATCTTCAACAAAAATCATAGAAGAAAAACTTTCCTCACCTAAAGAAAGAGATGCCCATAAACATACAAGAAGCCTACAGAACTCCAAATAGATTGGACCAGAAAAGAAACACCTCCCGTCACATAATAGTCAAAACACCAAATGCACAAAACAAAGAAAGAATATTAAAAGCAGTAAGGGGAAAACATCAAATAACCTATGAAGGCAGACCTATCAAAATCACACCAGACGTCACAGCAGAGACTATGAAAGCCAAAAGATCCTAGAGAGGTGTCATTCAGACCCTAAGAGAACACAAATGCCAGCCCAGGTTACTGTATCCAGCAAAACTCTCAATTAACATAGATGGAGAAACCAAGATATTCCATGACAAAACCAAATTTACACAATACCTTTCTACAAATCCAGCCCTACAAAGGATCATAAATGGTAAACCACAACATAAGGAGGCAAGCTACACCCTAGAAAAAGAAAGAAACTAATGGTCTTGGCAACAAAACAAACAGAAGAAAAGCTCACAAACATAATCTCACATCCAAATATGAATATAACAGGAAACAATAATCACTATTCCTTAATATCTCTCAACATCAATGGTCTCAACTCCCCAATAAAAAGACATAGATTAACAAACTGGATACGCAATGAGGACCCTGGATTCTGCTGCCTATAGGAAACACACCTCAGAGACAAAGACAGAAACTACCTCAGAGTGAAAGGCTCTAAAACAACTTTCCAAGCAAGAGGTAACTCTTGGGCATATACCCAAAAGGTACCCCAACATATAACAAAGACACATGCTCCACTATGTTCATACCAGCCTTATTTATAATAGCCAGAAGCTGGAAAGAACCCAGATGTCCTTCAACAGAGGAATGGATAGTGGTACATCTACACAATGGAATATTACTCAGCTATCAAAAACAATGACTTCATGAAATTCATAGACAAATGGATCGACCTGGAAAGTATCATCCTGACTGAGGTAACCCGATCACAGAAAACCACACATGATATGCACTCATTGGTAAAAGGATATTAGCCCAAATGCTCGAATAACCCTAGATACACAGAACACATGAAACTCAAGAGGGATGATCAAAATCGGGATGCCTCATTCCTTCTTTAAAAGGGGAACAAGAATACCCTTGGGAGAGAATAGGGAGGCAAAGTTTAGAACAGAGGCAGAAGGAACACCCATTCAGAGCCTGCCCCACATGTGGCCCACACATATACAGCCATCCAATTAGATAAGATGGATGAAGCAAAGGAGTGCAGGCCGACAGGAGCCGGATGTAGATCTCTCCTGAGAGACACAGCCAGAATACAGCAAATACATAGGCGAATGCCAGCAACAAACCACTGAACTGAGAACGGGACCCCCGTTGAAGTAATCAGGGAAAGGACTGAAAGAGCTTTAAGTGGTTCGAGACCCATATGAACAATAATGCCAACCAACCAGAGCTTCCAGGGACTAAGCCACTACCCAAAGACTATACATGGACTGACCCTGGGCTCCAACCTCATGGGTTGCAATGAATAGCCTAGTAAGAGCACCAGTGGAAGGGGAAGCCCTTTGTCCTGCCAAGACTGAACCACCAGTGAACGGGATTATTGGGGGAACGTGGTAATGGGGGAGGATGGGGAGGGGAAGCCCATTAGAAGAGGAGGTGGAGGGGTTAGGGGATATTGGCCCAGAAAACGGGAATCGGAATAACAATCAAAATGTAAATAAGAAATGCTCAAGTTAATAAAGATTAAAAAAAAGAATAGACATGTCTCCTAGCTAAAATATCTGTTAATAATAAAATGATTTCAAATGTCAAAAAAAAAGGAACAGGAATACTATTATGAGGGTATAGGGAGGCAAAGTTTAAAATAGAGACTGAAGGAACGCCCATTCAGAACCTGCCCCACATTTGGACCATATACATACAGCCACCAAACTACATGTATGTAGCAAAGTGGTACAGGCTGACAAGAACCGGATGTAGATCTCTCCTGAGAGACACAGCCAGAATATTGCAAATACCTAGGCGAATGCCAGCAGCAAACCACTGAACTGAGAACGGGACTCCCGTTGAAGGAGTCAGAGAAAGTTCTGAAAGAGCTGAAGGGGCTTGAGACACCATATGAACAACAATGCCAACTAACCAGAAATTACTATACATGGACTGACCCTGGGCTCCAAATTCATAGGTAGCAGTGAATAGCCTAGTAGGGGCACCAATGGAAGGGGGAAGCCCTTGGTACTGCCAAGGCTGGACCCCCAGTGAACAGGTTTGTACAGAGGAGGACGGTAAGGGGGAAAGGATGAGTAGGAGAATAAACATATAGAAGGGGAGGGGGAAGGGGTTAAGGGGATGTTGGCTTGGAAACTGGGAAAGGGAATAACATTTGAAATGTAAGTAAGAAATACCCAGTTTAATAAAAATGGAAAAAATAGAGGACAACACAAGTAAACAAGTGGAAGCCTGTAAGAGGAAACAAAAAAAATCCCTTAAAAATTACAGGAAAACACAACCAAACAGGTGAACAAATTGAACAAAACAATCCAGAATTTAAACATGGAAATAGAAACAATGAAGAAATCACAGAGGAAAACAATCCTGGAGATAGTAAAACTCGGAAAGAGATCAGAAGCCATAGATGAAAGCATCACCAACAGAATACAAGAGATAGCTCAGCAGCTCTCTGCTCCCAGGCCCCCTGGAGGGGAGTTCTCGCCGCCTGGTCGGGCGGGCACTCCTGAGGCAGCAGAGCAGAGGAGACCACCAATGCTGCCCACCCCTGCCCACATCCCTGGCCCAGGAGGAAACTATACGGCCTCTGGGGCCCCGTGAGGGAGGGCCCAGGAGCAGCAGGTCCACTCGCGCCTGAGACACCCGCACCTGAAGGAACCGACCGATAAACAGTTCTTCTGCACCCAAATCCCGGGGGAGGGAGAGCTAAACCTTCAGAGAGGCAGACACGCCTGGGAAACCAGAAGAGACTGCACGCTGCACACAGTACTGATCCCAGAGGAAAACACAAAGAGATATCTGGAACCCTGGTGCAAGGAACCTCCCGGAAAGGGCAGCACAGATCTTCCTGGTTGCTGAGGCCTCGGAGAGCTCATAGGCAACACCCCTCGAGCAAACTTGAGCCTGGGGACCACAGGTAAGACCAACTTTTCTGCTACAAACGACCTGCCTGGTGAACTCAAGACACAGGCCCACAGAAACAGCTGAAGACCTGTAGAGAGGAAAAACTACACACCCGAAAACAGAACACTCTGTCCCCATAACTGGCTGAAATAAAACAGGAAAACAGGTCTACAGCACTCCTGACACACAGGCTTATAGGACAGTCTAGCCACTGTCAGAAATAGCAGAACAAAGTAACACTAGAGATAATCTGATGGCAAGAGGCAAGCACAGGAACCCAAGCAACAGAAACCAAGACTACCTGGCATCATCGGAGCCCAATTCACCCACCAAAGCAAACACGGAATGTCCAAACACACCAGAAAAGCAAGATCTAGTTTCAAAATCATATTTGATCATGATGTTGGAGGACTTCAAGAAAGACATGAAGAACTCCCTTAGAGAAACACAGGAAAACATAAATAAACAAGTAGAAGCCTACAGAGAGGAATCGCAAAAATTCCTAAAAGAATTCCAGGAAAACATAAATAAACAAGTAGAAGCCCATAGAGAGGAGTCACAAAAATCCCTGAAAGAATTCCAGGAAAACACAATCAAACAGTTGAAGGAATTAAAAATGGAAATAGAAGCAATCAAGAAAGAAAACATGGAAACAACCCTGGATATAGAAAACCAAAAGAAGAGACAAGGAGCTGTAGATACAAGATTAACCAACAGAATACAAGAGATGGAAGAGAGAATGTCAGGAGCAGAAGATTCCATAGAAATCATTGACTCAACTGTCAAAGATAATGTAAAGCAGAAAAAAGCTACTGGTCCAAAACATACAGGAAATCCAGGACTCAATGAGAAGATCAAACCTAAGGATAATAGGGTATAGAAGAGAGTGAAGACTCCTGGCCAGCTCAAAGGACCAGTAAATATCTTCAACAAAATCATAGAAGAAAACTTCCCTAACCTAAAAAAGAGATACCCATAGGCATACAAGAAGCCTCAGAACTCCAAATAGATTGGACGAGAAAAGAAACACCTCCCTTCATATAATAGTCAAAACACCAAACGCAAAAAATAAAGAAAGAATATTAAAAGTGTAAGGGAAAAGGTCAAGTAACATATAAAGGCAGACCTATCAGAATCACACCAGACTTTTCGCCAGAAACTATGAAGGCCAGAAGATCCTGGACTGATGTCACAGACCCTAAGAGAACACAAATGCCAGCCCAGGTTACTGTATCCTGCAAAAAACTCTAATCAACATAGATGGAGAAACCAAGATATTCCATGACAAAACCAAATTTACACAATATCTTTTCTACAAATCCAGCACTTAAAAGGATAATAAATGGTAAAGCCCAACATAAGGAGGCAAGCTATACCCTAGAAGAAGCAAGAAACTAATCGTCTTGGCAACAAAAAACAAAGAGAAGAAAAAGCACAAACATAACTCACATCCAAATATGAATACAACCGGAAGCAATAATCACTATTCCTTAATATCTCTCAACATCAATGGCCTCAACTCCCCAATAAAAAGACATAGATTAACAAACTGGATACACAACGAGGACCCTGCATTCTGCTGCCTACAGGAAACACACCTCAGAGACAAAGACAGACAATACCTCAGAGTGAAAGGCTGGAAAACAACTTTCCAAGCAAATGGTCAGAAGAAGCAAGCTGGAGTAGCCATTCTAATATCAGATAAAATCAATTTTCAACTAAAAGTCATCAAAAAAGATAAGGAAGGACACTTCATATTCATCAAAGGAAAAATCCACCAAGATGAACTCTCAATCCTAAATATCTATGCCCCAAATACAAGGGCACCTACATACGTAAAAGAAACCTAACTAAAGCTCAAAACACACATTGCACCTCACACAATTATAGTAGGAGACTTCAACACCCCACTCTCATCAATGGACAGATCATGGAAACAGAAATTAAACAGAGACGTAGAAAGACTAAGAGAAGTCATGAGCCAAATGGACTTAACAGATATTTATAGAACGTTCTATCCTAAAGCAAAAGGATATACCTTCTTCTCAGCTCCTCATGGTACTTTCTCCAAAATTGACCATATAATTGGTCAAAAAATGGGCCTCAACAGGTACAGAAAGATAGAAATAATCCCATGCATATCAGACCACCACGGCTCTAAAACTGGTCTTCAATAACAATAAGGGAAGAATGCCCACATACACGGGAAATTGAACAATGCTCTACTCAATGATAACCTGGTCAAGGAAGAAATAAAGAAAGAAATTAAAACTTTTAGAATTTAATGAAAATGAAGGTACAACATACCCAAACTTATGGGACACAATGAAAGCTGTGCTAAGAGGAAAACTCATAGCGCTGAGTGCCTGCAGAAAGAAACAGGAAAGAGCATATGTCAGCAGCTTGACAGCACACCTAAAAGCTCTAGAACAAAAAGAAGCAAATACACCCAGGAGGAGTAGAAGGCAGGAAATAATCAAACTCAGAGCTGAAATCAACCAAGAAGAAACAAAAAGGACCATAGAAAGAATCAACAGAACCAAAAGTTGGTTCTTTGAGAAAATCAACAAGATAGATAAACCCTTAGCCAGACTAACGAGAGGACACAGAGAGCGTGTCCAAATTAACAAAATCAGAAATGAAAAGGGAGACATAACTACAGATTCAGAGGAAATTAAAAAAATCATCAGATCTTACTATAAAAGCCTATATTCAACAAAACTTGAAAATCTGCAGGAAATGGACAATTTCCTAGACAGATACCAGGTACCGAAGTTAAATCAGGAACAGATAAACCAGTTAAACAACCCCATAACTCCTAAGGAAATAGAAGAAGTCATTAAAGGTCTCCCAACCAAAAAGAGCCCAGGTCCAGACGGGTTTAGTGCAGAATTCTATCAGACCTTCATAGAAGACCTCATACCAATATTATCCAAACTATTCCACAAAATTGAAACAGATGGAGCACTACCGAATTCCTTCTATGAAGCCACAATTACTCTTATACCTAAACCACACAAAGACCCAACAAAGAAAGAGAACTTCAGACCAATTTCCCTTATGAATATCGATGCAAAAATACTCAATAAAATTCTGGCAAACCGAATCCAAGAGCACATCAAAACAATCATCCACCATGATCAAGTAGGCTTCATCCCAGGCATTCAGGGATGGTTTAATATACGGAAAACCATCAACGTGATCCATTATATAAACAAACTGAAAGAACAAAACCACATGATCATTTCATTAGATGCTGAGAAATCATTTGACAAAATTCAACACCCCTTCATGATAAAAGTCCTGGAAAGAATAGGAATTCAAGGCCCATACCTAAACATAGTAAAAGCCATATACAGCAAACCAGTTGCTAACATTAAACTAAATGGAGAGAAACTTGAAGCAATCCCACTAAAATCAGGGACTAGACCAGGCTGCCCACTCTCTCCCTACTTATTCAATATAGTTCTAGAAGTTCTAGCCAGAACAATCAGACAACAAAAGGAGGTCAAGGGGATACAGATCGAAAAAAGAAGTCAAAATATCACTATTTGCAGATGATATGATAGTATATTTATGATCCCAAAAGTTCCACCAGAGAACTACTAAAGCTGATAAACAACTTCAGCAAAGTGGCTGGATAAAAATTAACTCCAAATAAACTCAGTAGCCTTCCCTACACAAAAGAGAAAAAGCCGAAAAAGAAATTAGGAAATGACACCTTCATAATAGATCCAAATAATATAAAGTACCTCGGTGTGACTTTAACCAAGCAAGGGAAAGATCGGTACAATAAGAACTTCAAGACTCTGAAGAAAGAAATTGAAGAAGATCTCAGAAGATGGAAAGATCTCCCATGCTCATGGATTGGCAGGATTAATATAGTAAAAATGGCCATTCTACCAAAAGCGATCTACAGATTCAATGCAATCCCCATCAAAATACCAATCCAATTCTTCAAAGAGTTAGACAGAACAATTTGCAAATTCATCTGAATAACAAAAAACCCAGGATAGCTAAAACTATCCTCAACAATAAAAGGACTTCAGGGGAATCACTATCCCTGAACTCAAGCAGTATTACAGAGCAATAGTGATAAAATTGCATGGTATTGGTACAGAGCCAGACAGGTAGACCAATGGAACAGAATTGAAGACCCAGAAATGAACCCACACACCTATGGGCACTTGATTTTTGACAAAGGAGCCAAAACCATCCAATGGAAAAAAGATAGCATTTTCAGCAAATGGTGCTGGTTCAACTGGAGGTCAACATGTAGAAGAATGCAGATCGATCCATGCTTATCACCCTGTACAAAGCGTAAGTCCAAGTGGATAAAGGACCTCCACATCAAACCAGATACACTCAAACTAATAGAAGAAAAATTAGGGAAGCATTTGGAACACATGGGCACTGGAAAAAATTTCCTGAACAAAACACCAATAGCTTATGCTCTAAGATCAAGAATCGACAAATGGGATCTCATAAAACTGCAAAGCTTCTGTAAGGCAAAGGACACTGCGGTTAGGACAAAACGGCAACCAACAGATTGGGAAAAGATCTTTACCAATCCTACAACAGATAGAGGGCTTATATCCAAAATATACAAAGAACTCAAAAAGTTAGACCGCAGGGAGACAAATAACCCTATTAAAAAATGGGGTTCAGAGCTAAACAAAGAATTCACAGCTGAGGAATGCCGAATGGCTGAGAAACACCTAAAGAAATGTTCAACATCGTTAGTCATAAGGGAAATGCAAATCAAAACAACCCTGAGATTTCACCTCACACCAGTGAGAATGGCTAAGATCAAAAACTCAGGTGACAGCAAATGCTGGCGAGGATGTGGAGAAAGAGGAACACTCCTCCATTGTTGGTGGGATTGCAGACTGGTACAACCATTCTGGAAATCAGTCTGGAGGTTCCTCAGAAAATTGGACATTGAACTGCCTGAGGATCCAGCTATACCTCTCCTGGGCATATACCCAAAAGATGCCCCAACATATAAAAAAGACACGTGCTCCACTATGTTCATTGCAGCCTTATTTATAATAGCCAGAAGCTGGAAAGAACCCAGATGCCCTTCAACAGAGGAATGGATACAGAACATGTGGTACATCTACACAATGGAATATTACTCAGCTATCAAAAACAACGACTTTATGAAATTCGTAGGCAAATGGTTGGAACTGGAAAATATCATCCTGAATGAGCTAACCTAATCACAGAAAGACATACATGGTATGTATCATTGATAAGTGGCTCAGCCCAAATGCTAAGTGGCTATTAGCCCCAAATGTTGAATTACCCTAGATGCCTAGAACAAATGAAACTCAAGACGGATGATCAAAATGTGAATGCAGATCGCCCTGAGAGACACAGCCAGAATACAGCAAATACAGAGGCGTATGCCAGCAGGAAACCACTGAACTGAGAACAGGACCCCTGCTGAAGGAATCAGAGAAAGAACTGAAGAGCTTGAAGGAGCTGAGACCCCATATGTACAGCAAAGCCAACCAACCAGAGCTTCCAGGGACTAAGCCACTACCCAAAGGCTATACATGGACTGACCCTGGACTCTGACCTCGTAGGTAGCAATGAATATCCTAGTAAGAGCACCAGTGGAAGGGGAAGCCCTGGGTCCTGCTAAGACTGAACCCCCCAGTGAACTAGACTGTCGGAGGGAGGGCGGCAATGGGGGGAGGGTGGAGAGGGGAACACCCATAAGGAAGGGGGGGAGGGGATGTTTGCCCTGAAACCGGAAAGGAATAACACTTAAATGTATATAAGAAATACTCAAGTTAATAATAATAAAAAAAATAAAAAAATTAAAAAAAGAATACAAGAGATAAAAGAAAGAATCTAAGGGGCAGAACATACCATAGAAAACATCATTACAACCATCAAAGATAATGTAAAACACAAAAAAACTCCTAGCCCAAAACATCCAGGAAATCCAGGAAACAATGAGAAGATCAAACTTAAAGATAATAAGTATAGAAGAAAACTACCCTAACCTAAAGTAAATAATGCCCAAAAACATACAAGAAGCCTACAGAATTCGAAGTTGATTAGACCAGAAAAGAAACTCCTCTCGTCATATAATAGTCAAAATTCCAAATGCACAAAACAAAGAAAGAATATTAAAAGCAGTAAGGGGAAAAGGTCAAGTAACATATAAAGGCAGACCTATAAGAATTACACCAGACTTTTCACCCGAGACTATGAAAGCCAGAAGATCATGGGCAGATGTCATAAAGACCCTAAGAGAACACAAATGTCAGCCCAGGCTACTATAGCCAGCAAAACTCTCAATTCACACAGATGGAGAAACAAAACAAAATTTACACAATATCTTTCACAAAACCAGTCCTACAAATGATAATAGATGGAAAACTCTAACACAAGGGAGGAAACTACACCATTAAAAAAGCAAGAAAGTAATCTCCTGGCAATGAAACCAAAAGAAGAGAGACACACAAACATAATTCCACCTCTAACAACAAAAATAACAGAAAACAACAATCACTGTCCTTAATCTCTCTTAACATCAGTGAACTCAATTCCCCAATAAAAAGAACAAGACTAACAGACTGGATACATGTAAAGGGCCCAGCATTTTGCTGCATACAGGAAACACAGCTCAGGGATAAAGACAGAAACTACCTCAGAGTAAAAGGCTAAAAAAACTTTCCAAGCAAATGGTCTGAAGAAACATGTTGGAGTAGGTATTCTAATATTGAATAAATTTGACTTTCAACCAAAAGTTATCAAAAAATAAGGAAGGAAACTTCATATTCATCAAAGGAAAAATTCACCAAAATTAACTCTCAATCCTAAATACCTATGATCCAAATGCAAGGGCACCTACGTTTAGAACAGAAACCATACTAAAGCTCAAAGCACATATTGTACCTCACACAGTAATAGTGAGAGACTTCAACACCACATTCTCATCAATGGACAGATCATGGAAACAGAAATTAAACAGAGACAAAGAGAAACTAACAGAAGTTATAAACCAAGTGACTTTAATAGAGATTTGTAGAATCAACCCAGCCACAAAACTTTCAACCCACAATTTTTCTGTCTACAAGATGTGCAGGGATAAAGACAGAGCAGAAATTGAGGTAATGGCCGAAAACTGACTGGCCCAACTTGAGACCCATGCCATGAAGGAGAACCCACCCCTGACATTATTAATGATATTGTGCTATACTGACAGACAGGAACCTAGCACAACTGACATCTGAGAGGCTTCACTCAACAACTGATGGAAGCAGATACAGAGATCCACAGCCAAACATCAGGTGCAAGTTGGGAAATGTTATGGTAGAGGGGAAGGACTGAAGGAGCAAGAAAGGTCAAAGACACCATAAGAAACCTAATACAGTAGAAGCTCCAAAAAATATACATTTATGAAGATTATACTAATGAAATTGCCAAATAATGGGGAAATTGGAGTCCCAAATGAACATCTCTTATCACCAAATGAAGCTGGGACTGCACTATATCTAGTCAAGTTGTTAGCCAACAAGGAGCCATAGGAACTCCAAAACAACGTAGGCTATTGCCACAAACTGAGAGTAAGTTCCTATTGCTGAAGACAATACCTACACAACTTATTGAAAACAAAGAAGTTTAACTAGTTACTACCTAGAGCCATTACCTATAGTAACTAGTGTTCATGGTACCAGAAGATATTCTGCTTGCCACCAAAGGAGAAAAGTAAACATATACACCACCCCATAAATGCTTGGATGTACAATATTTATTTGCCTATAAAATAGTCTGGTCTATTCTGGCAAAAAGCCAAGAGGGCAGGCCCATAAGCTTCCATGGATTTTCCTATCTCTACATCCTAACTTCCACAAAAGCACTGTGACTAGAGAGTCACACTACCAAAAATAACTTCACATGGGTGCTGAGGATTAGAACGCAGGCCCCCACATTTTCACATCAAGCACTTTACTCTTCACACTGAACCTTCTCTTCAGCTCCTTAGTTTGACTTCCTAAAATAATATTATGGGACCACTCTTGAGTAAAGACACCTGTTGTATAAGCCTAACATTTGATCTCCAGAATCCACATAAAAGCGAAAGGAGAGAAACAGTCCTCTGATATTAACTTTTTTAAAAATAAAATTAAAACATGATTCGCATAGAATAAAACTGAGTACTGTTTTAAACCTATGTGATTTATTTACCACATAACTAATTGGTAATACAGAAAGTGAGTACTAAGTCTTTTACAGCTCGCATACCAAGCATTAATTATAAGAAACTGGGCTAGATTTTCTTTTAATTAGATTCTACAATTTCCTTGCAGTTTCCTGTAAGTGATTTTGATGCTCTTAGTCTCCAAAGGTCCTGTTTCCACAAATGATTCATTAGTTATTTCTGAGCCTGGGTCACCAAGGACTCCTGTGTTTATTGGCTGTAGATGTATCAAAATAATAATAAGTATTGATCTTAATATTAGAAAACCCTCTTTCTAAGCAAAGAGTTCAGAACATCAGCTCTTTCCAAGTATCAGCCATTCTTTTGAACCTATTTTTCAGGGCTAGAAAAAGTAAGACATTTATTTTCTTATGATGGTACTGCATGATCAATAAGAAAGTTAACCCACATGATTAAACAGAAAACATGAACCCCTGTGAATTCCAAGACTACTATTTTTGTAAGCATGACTAGATTTAATCAATGGTCACAGGGAAAAATCATTTTAATATATATATATATATATATATAAGAATCCTTGTGGTTAAATAACTAAGAGAGAAAGGCTGTGACCAACTGCCAGAAATGTGAGTATGATGAATTCTGTTTTTTAACTATAGGTTCTCTTTTGACACTAAGGTTCCATGTTCCTCTAGTTAAAAGTTCTTCACAGATGTATTAAAATTATAGATGAAAACTACAATATAGTAGTAATTTAAACAGCACTTTACAGTGTTTTGTTATTGGATATGGCATCGGCATTAATAGACTTACATTAAACATCAATGAAAACCAAGGTTTAATATCAGTGGTTCTTGCATAACTTATGCAAGATCCTAGTTAACAAAAGAAAAATGCACAAGGAATAAAAGGTTATATAAAAAATGGATAATGTGAGAACTGTACGAAATATCTACATGCAATTCTCTAGAAATTTGTAGGATTGGGAACTGGGGAACAGGAACAGAACTGGAAACAAAAAGCACTGGAGGAAGATTACTCCTGATAGGTAAGGCAAGTGCTGTCTCAGTATGAAACCTGTAGTAAAGGTTTAGTAATCATAACATACTGGATTGATTAAAAGATATGAAATTAAATAGAATTAGGTATCACCATCAAGTATTTCCTTTTTTGACTTGTGTTCCAGGTTTACTCAGCTATATGACTGATCTGTGGAGTAATCTTTTTAGAGACTAAACGTTCAAGAAAACAGAGTTATGCTGGCAAATAACAAAATAAAAAGAACTACATTAAAGGCATCAACAAGTGTCTCAAAATTACAAGGAAGGGTGACAGATAAAACACGTATGGGTCCTTATATGAAAGAGTGCTACACATGTTGTGTGGTTAAAAACACACATTCTACTTGCAAAGTTACTGAATTGAAACAGCAATTTCATACTGTTTGAGTAATTTTGATATAATTTTAAATATAAATAAAATGGACAAAAAATGACTTTGGTATATTAACAACTGAACATATTGACAGGAAAAAGAAAGCATTGTGGGTCAACTGAAAGAATTCAAATGTGCTAATCACAAAAACTGAATATTTAGTGTTTCAGTATGGAATGTGTAGGAATAGTAACATCTGTTCCATATTAGGGCAAAACTGAAAGAAAGTGAAGTTGAGATAGTTTTGAAGACAGGCTTAACAATTAAATATGGCTTTTTTTACTTAATGATATTGGCAGTGGTATTTCAAGTGAATTCCAAAATTAAACACTAAAAGCAATTGCGATGATTTTTTTCAAATATATATCTTATATATCACATCATCTTACTATACAATGAACATTCTCTCAACGCAATTTTTCCTTTATCCCAAGATAAGATAATAATGTAATTTTAACTGAAAATTAATAGGATGAGATGAGGTAGCAATTAAAGGAGCTGTTTAAAGAAAATATTGTTCTTTGTAATTATAATACTAGATGTCAGCATATTTTGTCACAAATATAAAGCTTATAACAACCTGAAACTGAACCCAAACCTGAAAATATTTGTAATTTTTATAAATAAAAAAACTCAAGAAACACAGACCAAAGACAGTGAAAGATTTTACTTTAGTATTCAGACTCCAAGGAGGAACTCAGTCTCAGAAAGCATTAATAGTCAAGTCAAACTGTTTGGGCAATATGAACGCAAAGAGCAGTTGAATAAAAAATAATAAGTTGAGAATCATATGCAAAGAGAAGGAAGCACACATATCATTTTCAAATGTGTAGACAGGGCAATTTGATTTTCTAAATCTACCCAGAAAAGATCAAACATTGTAAGACTTAAGCAACCAGTGCATCCATATTTATAAATAGAAAGTACATATGTGTATGAGTTGGGTTTCATAATATTTTCCCATAAATTACTATTCCTGGACAGATATATCGCTGAATTTTACATGCAAACTAAATAGAGGTAAAAATTTGTTGGATATCATAATATTTCCCCAGTTAATACTTACTGCTGTACAGATATCTCAAAAATTTAAATGCAAACTGGGTAGAAGTAACAATTTAATTATGAGAAATCATACAGTAACAGCATTCATCCTACTGGGACTGACAAATGACCCACAACTGAAAGCTCTGATCTTCATCTTACTCTTTCTCACCTATGTGCTGAGTATGACTGGGAACCTCACAATCATTTTCCTCACCTTTATAGATTCACACCTAAAGACTGCTATGTACTTTTTCTTACAAAATTTCTCCTTCCTAGAAATTTCATTTACAACTGCCTGCATTCCCAGATACTTATACAACATCTCAACAGGTGACAAGACAATTACATATAACAACTGTATCATACAAATATTTTGTACTGATCTTTTTGGTGTGACAGAATTTTTTCTGCTGGCCATCATGTCCTATGACCGATATGTAGCTATATGCAAACCCCTGCACTATATCACCATCATGAGCAGCAGGATCTGTACAAGACTTATCCTCTGTTGCTGGGCAGCTGGCTTGTTTGTGATCCTGCCACCACTTAGCCTGGGCCTCAACCTGGAATTCTGTGACTCTGTTATTGACCATTTTGTCTGTGATGCATACCCTCTCCTAAAGATCTCATGCACAGAAACATGGCTCATAGAGCAGATAGTGATAGTTTGTGCAGTGTTGACATTTATCATGACTCTTGTGTGTGTAGTTCTTTCCTATGTGTACATAATCAAGACCATTCTAAGATTCCCTTCTGCCCAGCAGAGGAAAAAGGCCTTTTCTACCTGTTCTTCCCACATGATTGTGGTCTCTATAACCTATGGCAGCTGCATCTTCATCTACATCAAACCTTCAGCAAAGGACTCAGTGGCTATCAACAAGGGTGTGATGGTTCTCACCACTTCCATTGCTCCCATGTTGAACCCATTCATTTATACCTTGAGGAACAAGCAAGTCAGACAAGCCTTCAATGACTCTGTTAAAAGAATTGCACTGTTCTTCAAGAAGTAGGAAAATTTACTACTATAGAGAGATGACTTTTTATTGAAAATATGTCATCCATAAATTGTACTTTAAAATTTTTATCTTTAACTTAACTGGGAAACTTCATCACATTTAAATGTCTCTAGAATTTCTTCACATGAAACACTTTCAGGAAATAAAACTTTGCCTTCACATAAAAAAATGTTAAAACATCTGGCAATGATGTAGCAGTATCAGTGAATAAATGTGTTTATTATCTATTCTAACTTCAGCTTTCATGAGGAACTTGACAAGTTCTATCTATTTCTTGGTACACTAACAGAATTGGTTCTAGAACACTCACAAGCATGCTAAAATATTTGTATGCATATGTGCCTTACATTAGATTTCTCTGTATACCTATGTACATTCTCTTGGATACTTTATATTATCTCCAGATTAACAAAAGTGCTGGACACAAGTTAATTTCTATGTAAATAGCCATAATGTTTGGGGAATTATGAGAACAAACTGAGCACTATATACGCAAATTTTATTCAAATGTCCCCCCACCTTTTAGTTGACTACTGAATAAACCATAGTTATCGAGGGACCACTAGTATTTTATTAGTAAATCTAAAAAATAAACTGAGAAAAAAGGTTTAGAACAAATAGATTTAAAATTACAAGTAATATTAAATCTTGATTTAATAATATTGTTAATTCTTTCACAATTACACTATAATGAAAATGATTATTCTATAATCCTATTGTAAAATTTGCAGTAAGTACAAATTATTCTTAGTCTTGTTTTAAATATAAAATATAATGCCTTATTAAACAATCTCTCCCATAAAGATATCCTAAAGTATAACTTAAGAAATCTATAAATGCCTCATAGAAATATTGATTCATTTGTGAAAACTAAAAGAGAGAGAGGGAGAGAGAGAGAGAGAGAGAGAGAGAGAGAGAGAGAGAGAGAAGAGAGAGAGAGAGAAAGGGAGGGAGAGAAGAGAGAGAGAAATGGAGGGAGGGAGGGAGGGAGAAAGAAAGAAAGAAAGAAAGAAAAAGAAAGAAAGAAAGAAAGAAAGAAAGAAAGAAAGAAAGAAAGAAAGAAAGAAAGAAAGAAAAAGTTTTTTAATTGTGGGTTGGGGAGATGGATTGACAGTTAAGAGTACACAGGTTCACACAGGTTGTGATGCAGACAACTAATTTATAGCTTATCATTCCGAAGTCTCTTATCCCCTGCTACTTGACCAATTCTGAGTCTGTTTATTGCCACCAACTGAAGAGATTTTTTTCTATTACAGTTGATTGTTGCATTAAACTTTGAGTACAATTATTCACTGAAAGTCACCTTAATACAATGCCAAAACAATAATACTAGTGGGCTTTCCACAAGGAGCCTCTAGTCATAGTTTGGCCCCTATAACAGCAGTAAACTATCTTATCTGATAGGTTAAGGATCCACTGCTCAATATGGAACCCATGCCTGACACGGTCCAAGTAGCCAAAATCCTGGGACCAGAAGGGCCATGGACAAAGGGAAAAGCCAAATACTATTTTTCTCCTTAATTATTGTACCAATGTAATGGCTCATAACAAAAGTTTGCTGGATCAGTGTTCTGCTCATCCATCATTAAATATGTTTCTTCCTGCAGTAGATGGGAACAAATACAGAGACCCACAACTGAGCAATGTGCAGAGAGTGAGAGACATTGGAATACTTATTCCTAAGTAGGAGGACAAACCACTTCCTTAAGTACTTAGAGACCCCCAAAATTAGGAGGCAGAAAGACTACAAAATCCAGGGAGGATGGAAGACACAAAATAAACAATGCCTTCCAGACTCCGCAGGCTAACATACATATGAACTCACAGACATAGTGAAACATACACAGGGACTGCACACAGCTAAGCCAAATGGGTTCCCTGCACTGAGAGTGGGAAGCAGACAGAGTCTCTATTCCTAGCAAAGAAGTTATCTCCAATTGACAACTACTCACAAAAGAAAAATTGGTTTTCTACAATAGGGTCTTGTTGAGTATACAAATCACACTTCAGTGCTTGGCCCATGTCTTGCAGTGTATGAGCACCGTAAAATGAACTCAGAGGGTATTTGAGGGTATATTTTGTCTCATCATTCTTTTCTTGGATTTTTTTGTTTCACTGCTATTTTGTTTAAACATTACAATTCCCAATTGTTTTATGTGTGAGTATGTGAGAGAGTTTTGTGTGTGTGTGTGTGTGTGTGTGAGAGAGAGAGAGAGAGAGAGAGAGAGAGAGAGAGAGAGAGAGAGAGTGAAAGTATGTGTCTGTATTATATCTTTGTATTTTCTTGTTTGTTTGGTAGTTTTTTTTCGAAACAAAGAGAAAAAGATGGCCTAGGTAGGACAGATGGGGAGACAGGGGGTATCTAGGAGGAGGGAAGAGAAACTGTGATCAAAATATGTTGTATGGAAAAATCTATTGTCATTAAAAATTAAAAGAAGTATGCAGGCTTAGCATTAGGAAGGCTAAATATAAAACCACAAATAGGCCTTTGATGGGATTTCTGGTGTTGGGTGAGTTGCCTACATTTTTAATCTTCAGTTTCTTGTTTAAAATGGAATTACAATTTCCAGAGAATTTTTGAATAATCTAATATAATTATATTAAAAATTGTTCTTTATATGTATGTCTTACTAAGACTCCAAAATTAGCTCAGTTCTTTCATATTCTTTTTTGGAAAAGGATATTTACAATAGATGTAGTTTTTAAATATACCATTTATTCAAATATTTGTGAGTTTTTATTTTAAACCTCAGTTGGACTTTGAAAATTTTTGTTACTATTCATAAATGAAGCATTGTAGTTCAGAAAATTGTATAATATTTACTAATTGATGTAGCTAGCAAATGTCAAATATAATCTTAGATCACTTATGAAGAAATATATTCTTAAACACAGTCCTACATACTCATATTTGAAATTAAACATAGTCCTACATAGCCTGTATTTGAATAAACACAGAAAGAATAATTTCTTCCTTTTAATCAGTACAAAATAGGTTAAAACAAAATATACAATTTAATGTAATTTCAGTATATCATTTTAAATATAGTTTGATATAATTTACTTAATGACTAAAGTTGAGCTATTAATTTTAAAATATACCTTTGAAACTAAGAATTCAAATAGAGACATGGGTAGATCATGTCACTCTCAGAAAACAGTGGTTATTAAGTGAAAATTGCCCTACAAGATACCAAATGTCTCCTGTGATTTATTGGCAAGGTTGAGGCCCAAAGTCTGCAAAACTACACAGGCTATTACACAGACTATTTCAGGATTCCAGTTCTGAAACACTGCACACCTTGAATGCAGGAAATAGAGAAAACAATCTCAAGACACCTAGAGAACTTTCTCTTTGCTAAAAGCTTTCATAGTGCTGAAAAGTTCTATATAGTCTGCAAGGGAAGGAAGCCATCAATGATCTTACCCAACACTAGACACTGCATACTGTGATACTGTCCTGCTAGACAAGATGTGTCTACTTGTGCAATAGTGGCAAGACTGTCCAGGATAACAAAACACTTTACAACTGTAACTGAGAACTTCTCTCCAGGATAGAATTCTATATTTTGTGCTGATATAATGGTCAAAAGTCCATGGATAAGGAAGTCATAGGTACAAGTAAATTTGAAATGGTAATGTTATCAAATTCTTTCTACATGATTTCGTTTATACCCAGAGACCTGCTGCTCTCACTTTTTATCAACATAGTTTTTTTTTTGTAAGTGAGTAGCAGTCACTGTAAAGATACATAACTGGTCAATGTACAGAGGTACTAGTACTCAGCCAGAAAATGGACATCTATTTTAGCCACACTCCACCAAGCATGAGGGAACCCCAAGAAAGAGGAGGCAGAAAGAATGTAAGAATAAGAAGGTGGAAGGCTTGCTATGAATACCAATGCTGGAAGTGACATGTCTACCACACTCATGGGGTCACAGGAGCTGTGGTGACCTGCATAAGACCTATACAAGATCAAATCAATCAAAGTCCCAGCACAGAGAAGGCAGATGGTCTCCAGATCCAACCCCTCAAAAGGAGTTACTGGTAGTGTATACCTGGTGGAAGAGAGATTCATTGTTTTCTAAGGATGTGGCCACTGGTAAGTTCCCCATGCTCCAGAAGGTGGCCTCACATCCATGAACATATGGGCAGCACTAAGTGGCTTATGAACAAACAAACAGTAAAAAGGCATGAGGTTGTGAGGGAATGAGTTGGAAAGAAGAAAACAGAAAGTAGATAATTTTTATTATATACATGTATTAAATTCTCAAATATGAAAAATTCAAGTTAACTGATTAAATAATGAATCAATGCTGGTATTATCTTCCACTATCTTATATATGATATCATATATATATTCAATTTTTTCATGGTTAAGAGTGATTGCTGAAATCTTGACCATGAGGAACAGAGTTTGGATATCAGTAGCCACATAAAGTCTGAGCATATCCCATCCTTACTTATAACCCAAGAACTGAAAAGAACAGAAAAAAAGTGGAAAATGAAATAAGGGAGCACAACAAAACTAGTTAGGCTTTGTTGATGCTGGGCCTAGTTAAACTCCAGGTTCATTGACAGATACTGCCCCAAAGAACAAGGCAATAGTGACAGACGGAAATACCCAATACTTTTATCTGCTCTCTACACAGACATTCACTTTCACACATATGTACCTAAACTCCTACACTTGCACACCACCCCAATTAAACACAAAAAGGAATAGCCATGATAGGATATACACACAACCTAAAGGAATATAAAACATGATACAAATTTTTATCTCAATTAGAAAAGGAAGATTAAGAAACGGTGTCCAATGAAACAGAGAAGAAAATAATTAAAAATGTATAACACCATCCTGAGTGAGCTAACCCAATCACAGAAAGACATACATGGTATGCACTCATTGATAAGTGGCTATTAGCCCAAATGCCTGAATTACCCTTAGATGTCTAGAACAAATGAAACTCAAGACGGAAGATCAAAATGTGAATGCTTCACTCCTTCTTTAAAAGGGGAACAAGAATACCCTTGGCAGGGAAGAGAGAGGCAAAGATTAAAACAGAGACTGAAGGAACATCCATTCAGAGCCTGCCCCACTGTGCCCATATATATACAGCCACCCAATTAGACAAGATGGATGAAGCAAAGAAGTGCAGAAGTGTAGATCGCTCCTGAGAGACACAGCCAGAATACAGCAAATACAGAGGCGAATGCCAGCAGCAAACCTCTGAACTGAGAATAGGACCCCCGTTGAAGGAATCAGAGAAAGAACTGGAAGAGCTTGAAGGGGCTCGAGACCCTATATGTACAACAATGCCAAGCCACCAGAGCTTCCAGGGACTAAGCCACTACCTAAAGACTATACATGGACTGACCCTGGACTCTGACCTCATAGGTAGCAATGAATATCCTAGTAAGAGCACCAGTGGAAGGGGAAGCCCTGGGTCCTGCTAATACTGAACCCCCAGTGAACTAGACTGTTGGGGGGGCGGCAATGGGGGAGGGTGGGGAGGGGAACACCCATAAGGAAGGGAGGGGGAGGGGATGTTTGCCGAAACCGGAAAGGAATAAATACTTGAAATGTATATAAGAAATATTCAAGTTAATAAAAAAAAAAAAAAATAACACCATGTGTAAATGAATTGTACCATTAGCATCTTATTTATGGAGATAAACATAGTGAATAAAATAAGTTCATATTTTGCACTGTGATTGATTATCAAATGTTTCATAACCCTGATCCCCAAATCTCCAGGGTAGAATGGTCCAATGAAGATGAAATGTTAAACAAAAATTACAAAAATTTTTTTAAAAACTTTCAATTTTAATTTTTTTAATTTTTTACTATATATTTCTTTACTTATATTTCAAAGGTTATTCCCCTTCCTGGTTTCCTGTCCATAAGCCCCCATTCCCTCCTCTCCCTACCTCCCATAAGGGTATTCCCCCTATACATCCCCCTTATTGCCCTCCCCCGTATTCCCCTACACTGGGGGTCCAATTATGTCAAGACCAAGGGCTTTCTCTTCCACTGGTGCCCCAACAAGGCTATTCTCTGCTACATATGCAGTTGGAGCCCTGGGTCAGTCCATGTATAGTCTTTCAGTAGTGGTTTAGTCCCTGGAAGCTCTGGTTGGTTGGCATTGTTGTTTCTATGGGGTTGCAAGCTCCTTCAACTCTTTCAACACTTCCTCTAATTCCCCCCAAGGGAGTCCTATGCTCAGATTGGTGGTTTACTGCTAGCACTGACCTCTGGATTGGACATGCTCTGGATGTGTCTCTCAGGAGAGATCTATATTCAGTCCCTTTCCGCATACATTTTTTAGCTACATCAATCTTATCTAGTTTTGGTGGCTGTATGTATACATAGGCCACATGTGTATCAGGCTTTGAATGGCCATTCCTTGAGTCGCTGCTCTAAACTTTGCTTCCATATGCCCTCCTATGAATACTTTTCCCCCTTTTTAAGAAGGAGTGGGAGCATCTGCATTTTGGTCATCTTTCTTCTTGAGCTTCCTGAGGTCTGTAGATTGCATGTCGAGTAATTTGAGCTTTTTGGCTAATATCCACTTACCAATGAGTGCATACCAAGTATGTTTTTCTGCGATTGAGTAACCTCACTCAGAATGATGTATTCTAGTTCATTCCATTTGCCTATGAATTTCATGAAGTCACTGTTTTCGATAGCTGAGTAGTACTCCATTGTGTAGGTGTACCACATTTTCTGAATTCATTCCTCTGTTGAAGGGCATCTGGGTTCGTTTCAGCTTCTGGATATTATGAATAAGGCTGCTATGAACATAGTGGAGCATGGGTCTTTGTTGTATGTTGGAGCATCTTCTGGGTATATGCCCAAGAGGGGTATAGCTGGGTCCGCAGGTAGTGTAATGTCCAATTTTCTGAGGAACCTCCAGACTGATTTCCAGAGTGGTTGTACCAGTTTGTAATCCCAACAATAGAGGGGTGTTCCTCATTCCCCACATCCTTGCCAGCATCTACTGTCACCTGAGTTTTTATCTTAGCTATTTTGACTGGTGTGAGGAAGAATCTCATGGTTGTTTTGATTTGCATTTCCCGAATGACTAAAGATGTTGAACATTTCTTTAGGTGCTTTTTGGCCTTCGATAATCCTCAGCTGAGAATTTTTTGTTTAGCAATGTACCCCATTTTTAATAGGGTGATTTGGCTCTTTGGAGTCTACCTTCTTGAGTTCTTGGTATATTTTAGGTATTAGCCCTCTATGAGACATGGGATTGGTAAAGATCTTTTCCCAATCTTTTGGTTGATGTTTTGTCTTAATGACAGTGTCTTTTGCTTTACAAAAGCTGTGCAGTTTTATGTGGTCCCATTTGTTGATTCTTGATCTTAGAGCATAAGCCATTGGTGTTTTGTTCAGGAAATTTTCCCCATTGCCCATTTGTTCCAAGTTCTTCCCCCACTTTTTCTTCTATTAGTTTGAGTGTATCTGGTTTGAAGTGGAGGTCCTTGATCCACTTGGACTTAAACTTTGTACAGAGATAATAAGAAAGGATGGATTTATATTCTTCTACATTCTGACCTCCAGTTGAACCAGCACCATTTTTTGAAAATCCTATCTTTCTTCCATTGGATGGTTTTAGCTCCTTTGTCAAAGATCAAGTGCCTGTAGGTGTGTGGGTTCATTTCTGGGGCCTCAATTCTGTTCCACTGATCTACCTGCCTGTCTCTGTATCATACGTTTTTTATGACTATTGCTCTGTAATACTGCTTGAAGTCAGGGATGGTGATTCCCCCAGAAGTTGTTTTATTGTTAAGTATAGTTTTGGTTCTCCTGGGTTTTTTGTTATTCCAAATGAATTTGTAAATCGCTCTTTCTATCTCTATAAAGAATAAAGTAGGAATTTTGATGGGGACTGCATTGAATCTGTAGATTGCTTTTGGCAAAATGGCCATCTTTTCTATATTAACACTGCCAGTCCATGCGCATGGAAGATCTTTCCATATTCTGAGATCTTCTTCAGTTTCTTTTTTCAAAGATTTGAAGTTCTTGTCATACAGATCTTTCATTTGTTTAGTTAAAGTCACACCAATATATTTTATGTTATTTGGGACTATTGTGAAGGGTGTCATTTCCTTAATTCCTTTCTTAGCCTGTTTATCCTTTGAGTAGAGAAAGGTTACTGATTTGTTTGAGTTAATTTTATGCCCCGACACTTTGCTGAAGTTGTTTATCAGGTTAAGTAGTTCTCTGATGGAACTTTTGGGGTTGCTTAACTACACTATCATATCATCTGCAAATAGTGACATTTTGGTTTCTGCCCTTCCAATTTGTATTCCTTTCACCTCCTTTCGCTGTCTGATTGCTCTGGCTAGGACTTCGAGTGCTATATTGAATAAGTAGGGAGAGGGTGAACAGCCTTATGTAATCCCTAATTTTAGTGGGATTACTTCAAGTTTCTCTCCATTTATTTTGATGTTATATTTTGATGTTATATAGTTTGCTGTATATTGCTTTTACAGTGTTTAGATATGGGCCTTGAATTACTGAGCTTTCTAGGACTTTTATCATGAAGCGGTGTTGAATTTTGTCAAATGCTTTCTTACCATCTAATGAAATGACCATGTCCTTCTTGTCTTTGAGTTTGTTTATATAGTGGATTGCATTGATGGATTTTTGTATATTAAACAATACCTGTATCCCTGGATGGTCGTTTTCATGTGTTCTTGGATTCAGTGTGAAAGAATTTTTTTTTTTTTTTTTAGAATGTCACTCTACCATCTCGGGCTAAAAGGATTAGGTCTAAATTGAACATCATTACAAAAAGCCGTGCATGAAAATGTTTGCTTTTTGTCCTTTTTTTTTATTATTAACTTGAGTATTTCTTATATACATTTCGAGTGTTATTCCCTTTCCCGGTTTCCGGGCAAACATCCCCCTAATCCCTCCCCCTCTCCTTCTTTATGGGTGTTCTCCTCCCCATCCTCCCCCCATTGCTGCCCTCCCCGAAACAATCTAGTTCACTGGGGGTTCAGTCTTAGCAGGACCCAGGGCTTCCCCTTCCACTGGAGTGTGCAAGAATTTTATTGAGTGTTTTTGTGTCAATATTCATAAGGGAAATTGGTCTGAAGTTCTCTTTCTTTGTTGGATCTTTGTGTAGTTTTGGCATGAGTAATTGTGGTTTCATAGAAGGAATTTGGTAGTGCTCCATCTGTTTCAGTTTTTTGGAATAGTTTGGACAGTATTGGTATGAGATCTTCTATAAAGGTCTGGTAGAATTCTGTACTGAACCCATCCGGACCTGGGCTCTTTTTGGTTGGGAGACTTTTAATAACTGCTTCTATTTCTTTAGAAATAATGGGGTTGTTTAGATGATTTATTTGTTCCTGATTTAACTTTGGTACCTGGTACCAAAAGTATCTGTCTAGAAAATTGTCCATTTCCTCCAGATTTTCAAGTATTGTTGAATATAGGGTTTTGTAGTAGGATCTGATGATTTTTTTTAATTTCTTCAGATTTGGTTGTTATATCTCCTTTTTCATCTCTGATTTTCTCAATTTGGATACACTCTCTGTGTCCTCTGGTTAGTCTGGCTAAGGGTTTATCTATCTTGTTGATTTTCTCAAATAACAAGCCCCTGGTTTTGTTGATTCTTTGTACAGTCCTTTTTGTTTCTTCTTGGTTGGTTTTAGCTCTGATTTTGATTATTTACTGCCTTCTGCTCCTCTTGAGTTTGTTTATTTCTTTTTGTTCTAGAGCTTTAAGGTGTGCTGTCAAACTGCTGACATATGCTCTCTTCTGGTTTTTGTTTTTTTTTGTTTTTTTTTTTGTTTTTGTTTTTTTTTAGGCACTCAGATCTATGAGTTTTCCTCTTAGTACCACGTTCATTGTGTCCCATAAATTTTCGAATGTTGTATCTTCATTTTCATTAAATTCTAAGAAGTCTTTAATTTCTTTCTTTATTTCTTCCTTGACCAAGTTGGCATTGAGTAGACCATTGTTCAACTTCCATTTATATGTAGGCTTTCTCTCATTATTGTTGTTATTGAAGGCCAGTCTTAGTGCATGGTGATCTGATAGGGTTAATGGGATTCTTTCTATCTTGTATCTGTTCAGCCCAGTTTTGTGACCGATTATATGGTCAATTTTGGAGAAGGTTCCATGAGGTGCTGAGAAGAAGGTATATCCTTTTGTTTTAGGATGGAATGTTCTATAAACATCTGTTAAATCCATGTGGTTCATAACTTCTGTTAGTTTCTCTATGTCTCTGTTTAATTTCTGTTTCTGTGATCTGTCCAGTGATGAGAGTGGGGTGTTGAAATCTCCTACTATTATCGTTTGAGGTGCAATGTGTTCTTCGAGCTTTAGTAAGGTTTCTTTTATGAATGTAGGTGCCCTTACATTTAGAGCATAGATATTTAGGGTTGAGAGTTCATCTTGGTGGATTTTTCCTTTGATGAATATGAGGTGTTCTTCCTTATCTTTTTAATGGCTCTTGGTTGAAAGTCAATTTTATTTGATATTAGAATAGCAGCTCCAGCTTGTTTCTTAAAGCGATTTGCTTGGAAAACTGTTTTCTAGCCATTTACTCTGAGGTAGTGTCTGTCTTTGTCTCTGAGGTGTGTTTCCTGCATGCAGCAAAATGTTGGGTCCTTTACATGTATCCAGTCTGTTAGTCTATGTCTTTTTATTGGGGAATTGAGTCCGATAATTTTGAGAGGTATTAAGGGATAGTGATTGTCACTTCCAGTTATTTTCATTGTTAGAGGTGGAATTATGATTTTTGTCTCTCTTTTGGTTTCATTGTGAGAAAATGATCTTCTTCCTTTCGTTATAGTGTAGTTTCTTTCCTTGTGTTGGAGTTTTCTATCTATTATCCTTTGTCGGGCTGGATTTGTAGAAAGATATTGTGTAAATTTGGTTTTTTCATGGAATATCTTGGTTTCTCTATCTATCTTAACTGAAAGTTTGCTGGATACAGTAACTTCGGCTGGCACAGTAGTCAGCCATGACTTAATTTCTGCCACTTAAAAACATAAAAATAAACATTTATATTATTGTTTTGTCATTCTGGTCATTCTTGCCTCTTTTCATTATACAAAAACTTGACATAAAAAAAATACATGGTGAATTGCTTGTAAGGATACTAACAGCCTCACTTAGAAATGAAAGTAAGTGTACCTTGAATCTCTTTTATCACAGACACAGAAAGTGCTACGTACATACTATTGTTATCCTTGGAATTCTTTAAGAAAATGAAGCAACTGATACTGTTTTAAGACACTGGGAGGTAAAACATTTTGAAGGTTTCTAGGTAAGATAAAACTGAAATCTACACAAGCATAAATACAACTTTACTTTCTGTGAAAGTCTATGAATCCTTGATACACTCAACTAAAGACAAGAAGAATGCAAGCAGAAGTTCAAGACATGGATGTCATGATGCATGTTTCTTGGAAACCACACAAGATAAAGAGAGAGAAAAAAGTGTACTAGTCAACTGGAAACATCTAACCTGGCTTCCCTTTGGTGAAGCAATTCTCTTTAATGAGTACATGGACTGAGTATATGCCCAGGTGATAATTTATTCTCAATTCATTCGGGATTAGTTAAAACCAGGAATAAACCACCCTACAATGGTCTTCTTTGACAGTCTTGATATTTTACTAATTACTAATTTCTGCCACTGTAGAGAAGAATAGGGAACTAAAGAAGCATTTGTGTTAATATCTTCAAAAGTTAGAATTGTACTTTGTCTTTGTTTTCTATATTTTAACTATAAAATTTATATGTGTTCCACAATATAAGAACCAGAACCACAAAAGTATGTCCTTACCCTATCCTACCACCCATACATTTATTGTAAATATTTTGATTATTTAAAATAAAATATACTACATTATACCAGATTGTTTTATGTATTCAGCAAACATAACCACACACTATTACAATATATGCAATGTTACAAGCAGAGACATTATAAATTTTATTAAACAAAATGTCACCAAACATTCTTACTTGGTTTTCCAGTTAATCCTGAGTAAATAGTGCCATTTCTTATCAGGATATCTTTTTTAAAAAATATATTTTTATAAAAATTACATGGAATAGCCATGAAGATTTGTATATAAATTATTAATTTTATCATTGGTCAAGATTAGAGTTAGCCCCTTCCCTCCAAAAAGTAGCAGCCTAGACAGAAAGCTGTCAAAGGCAATCTTAAACTTGTGATAAGGATGCTGAAGTATAAGCTCTCTGGAACTGATGGCTTCTGGGGATGGTGCAAGTGGTAAATGAATGACTCAATGTTCTTTAAGGGTCTGTCCACCAAGAATTTGATCATGATTCAATGAGTATATTGGCACTACAAAATTGGACTTCTTTTTTGTTTTTGTTTTGTGTTTCTTCTTCTTTCTCTTCTACTTCTTCCCCTCCTTCTCCCCTCAGCCCTCTCCTCCTCCATCTCTCCTCCTTTCCCTCCTCTTCAGCATCCTCCTCCTCCTCTTCCTCCTCCTCTTCCTCCATCTCTTCCTTTTCCTTCTCCTTGCCCTTCTCATTCTTCTCCTCCTTCTCTGTCTCTTTTTTGAAGTGTAGTTCCAAAGGTAAGGGGTGGTTCTAGGAGGACTAGGAAGTGAGGATATACAAGGTTCATGATAAGAAATTCCTTAATAATCAATAAGAACATAATGAAAAGAGAATATGGTTAGATTCACATTCCACTCACTTTTAGATCTCTGCTAACACACAGCAGCATGAGTAACTATAATTCATTTAAATGTCTTTAAAATTTTAGTATGGTACTTTAGCTTTGCAAAAAAAAATGACTCATGAAATCAGAGCAGCTGTGCTTAACTATGCAAGACATACAATATCTTGGATTGGGAGGCCTAGTTGTTCCTGGGGAACTACCAGCTGATAATTTTCTGGTTTTAACATTATCACTACTCCATTTCATGGAAGAGTTTTTCACATCTTGTTTAGTTTCAATTTTAAAATTTGGTAGCATTCAACAGTGACACTATCTGAAGCTAGAGTTGTATTTTACTTTTGTTTTGTTTTCCTTTTTTTTATTCATTTATTATATATAAGAACACTGTAGCTGTCTTCAGATACACCAGAAGAGGGCATCGGATCTCTTTACAGATGGTTGTGAGCCACCATGTGGTTGCTGGGAATTGAACTCATGACCTCTGGAAGAGCAGTCGGGTGCTCTTAACCGCTGAGCCATCTCTCCAGCCCTTAGAGTTGTATTTTAATGGGGTCTTATCTACACACTCAAATTCTTTAGTAAACATAGGTATATACAGATAACTATTTCATCAGTGAGTTTTGGAGTATGTGTCATAAGAAATTTGTTCATTTCACCAAAGTTTTGAATTTTTAAAAAATCTTAGCTATGAGCTATTACCTATACCTGATATACAATAGTACAAAATAATATTTACATTCAAACATGAAAATTCAAACATTTTACATCTATTTAAACACACATGCACATTATATACTAATAAATAAATAAAATGAAAGTGTGGACAGAAAGCAAGACTTCAATCAAAAATAACAAATATTAAATCTTGTAATTAATATCTCAGTATCAAGAACAGATGGCGGCATGATGTCCTAATGACTTTAGTAACACCGTTACTATAGCATTACTACCTGTATCCTACATAATCACTCTTTAGCTGACACCACTTACTGCTGGCATCAATCCTGGGAAGACACTCTATGTTGCTGTCCTGTCTAACTCTGTTTCAGGACTCTAACACTTCCACCCACTACCTGGTTATTAATGATCACTCCTAAGAAGGTCTACAAGGAAAAATATCAAGTAGGACAGAAATAAACACAAAATATACAGATTAAAAGGAAAAGGAGAATCAGGAAGCTTGATATTGCAGACAACGCTTGAGATGAGAGAGTTAGACAGGCTTGATCTGCATCGGAACATAGACCCTACTCATCTAAGCTTCTAACTTGTAAAAGGAAAATGACTGAGAACTTACTAATCCTAGAAAGATAGACAAATTAAATGCTATTGAATGCTTCACTCCTTCGTTAAAATGGGAACAAGAATACCCTTGGCAGGGAAGAGAGAGGCAAAGATTAAAACAGAGACTGAAGGAACACCCATTCAGAGCCTGCCCCACATGTGGCCCATACATATACAGCCACCCAATTAGACAAGATGGATGAAGCAAAGAACTGCAGGCTTACAGTAACCGGATGTAGATCTCTCCTGAGAGACACAGCCAGAATACAGCAAATACAGAGGCGAATGCCAGCAGCAAACCACTGAACTGAGAATGGGACCCCCATTGAAGGAATCTTAGAAAGGACTGAAACAGCTTGAAGGGGCTTGAGACCCCATATGAACAACAATGCCAACCAACCAGAGCTTCCAGGGACTAAGCCACTACCCAAAGACTGTACATGGACTGACCCTGGGCTCCAACCTCATAGGTAGCAATGAATAGCCTAGTAAGAACACCAGTGGAAGGGGAAGCCCTTGGTCCTGCCAAGACTGAAGCCCCAGTGAACGTGATTGTTGGAGGGAGAGTGGTAATGGGGGGAAGATGGGGAGGGGAACACCCATACAGAAGAGGAGGGCAAAGGGTTAGGGGGATGTTGGCCCGGAAACTGGGAAAGGGAATAACAATCAAAATGTAAATAAGAAATACTCAAGTTAATAAAAGTGAAAAATGCTATTGCAAATGATTCAAGAAGCCAAGGGCCCTTACCAGTCTAACTGCCAAACAGTCATAGTGCCAAGCAATGAGTAGCAAGAAAGTGCCTAAATAAAGGACCTGAGAGACCACAGTGTTAAACTGTAGAAGTGAAACCCAGATTGCTTTTGATACCCTAAGATGTTAGAGAATCCAGAACCATGAGATATCTGCTAAAGAAAGCTACACACTGGAAGTTGGACCTGCCTAACAGAAAATGTATGTTACAATCAACTAAGCTGAAAGGGTATAGCTGTTGCAGCCCTGAGAAGCCTTTGGTCCTGTCAAGCCTGGACGCCCCAGTTTTGGGGAATGTCAGGGTGAGGAGGCAGGAAGAGGGAGTGAATGAGGAGTGGGAATACCCTTATAGAAGGGGAAGGGAGATGGGATAGGGGGCTTATGGCCGGGAAACCAGAAAAGGGAATAACATTTGAAATTAAATAAAAATTATTCAAATTAAAAATAAAAGGTTAGGAGATAAGATCTTCTTGGAATAATTGAGTCATCTGGGTGTTGGAGGATTTGAAGTTTCAAAAGTTTGCCAGGGTCTCTCTTTCTCTCTCTGTCTCTCTCTGTGTCTCTACCCCCTCCCCTCTGCTCAGGAACTTCTACAACACCATACATGCCTACTTACCCCCATGCTCTTTCCATAATGATCATGGCCAAAACCTCTGAAAGTGTAACTAGGCCCCTATTTAATGCTTTTGGCTGTAAGTTGCCTTGGTTATGATGTCTCCTCAGAGATAGGAACTACACAATAGCCTATACAGAAAAAATATTTATGTTCCTGTTTTATAAGATTTTTTCATTTTTATTGGTTATTTTATTTTACATTTCAAATGTTATCCTTCTTCCCAGTTTCCTCTAAACCCCTATCCTCTACCGATACCCTCTCCTACCTCCCCCCTGCTTCTATGAGAGTGCTCTCCTACCAACCCACCCACCTACTCTCACCTTACCCCTCAAGCATTCCCCTATCCTGAGGCATCAAGCCTCCACAGAACCAAGGGTTTCCCCTCCTAGTGATGCCCAATAAGGCCATCCTCTGCAACATATCCAGCTGGAGCCATGGGTTCCCCCACGTGTACTCTTTGGCTAGTGGTTTAGTCCCTGGGAGGTTTGGGTGGTCTGGTTGTTGATATTGTTGTTCTTCCTATGAAGCTGCAAAACCTTTCAGCTCCTACAGTCCTTGCTCTAATTTCTACATTGGGGGCCCCCTGTGCTCAGTCCAATTATTGACTGCCTACGTCCACATCTGTATTTGTCAGTCTCTAATGGGACAACTATACCAGTCTCCTGTCAGTAAGCACTTCTTGCTATTAGAAATAGTGTCTGGGTCTGCATATGGGATGGATCCCTAGGTGGGACAGTGTCTGGGTGGCCTCTCCTTTAGTTTCTGTTCTACTCTTTGTCCCTACATTTCCTTTGAACAGGAGGAATTCTGGATTGATATTTCTGTGGTGGGGAATGGTCCCATCCCTCAACCAGGGTCCATGCCTAACCACTGGCATGGTCTCTGCAGGTTCTAGCTCCCCTTTGTTAGGTATTTTGGCTTAGGTACTCCCTGTTGGGTCCCCTGAAACTCATGGGTCCCTGATATCCTGGACTTTCCAGTGTCTATCCCCAGGTCCCCCACCCCCACTACTACATACCTCTCTTCAAATTCTTGACCCTCTATACTTCTCCACCCACTCTCCTCCCACAACAAAATTAGCCCCACTTTTCCTCCCCCTCTTCTCTCCCTCCTAGGTCCCTCCCTCCCTCTACTTCCTGGATATTATTTTCTTCTGCCTTCTGAGTAGGACTGTAACATACACACTTTGGTGTGATCTTCTTTCTTGTTGGGTTTCATAAGTTCTATGACTTATATCGTGAGTATTCCAAGCTTTTTTTGGTTTTTTGACTAATACCACTTTATCAGTGAGTACATACCAAGTTTGTTCTTTTGTGATGGAATACCTTACTCAGGATGATATTTTCATGTTCCTTCCATTTGCCTTCAAACTTTATGAACTCATTGTTTGTAACAGCTGAATAGTACTCAATTGTGCAAATATACCACATTTTCTGTATCCATTCCTCTGATGAATGGTATCTGGGTTCCTTCCAGCTTCTGGCTATTATAAATAAGGCTGCTATGAACATAGTGGAGCATGTGTTCTTGTTATATGTTGGAGCACCTTTAAGGTATATGCCCAGGAATGGTTCAGCTTGGTCCTCGGATAAAACTATTTCCAATTTTCTGAGGAACCGCCAGACTGATTTCCAGAGTAGTTATACCAGCTTGCAATCCCACCAGCAATAGAGGAGTCACCAGCATCTCCTGTCACCTGAGTTTTTCATCATAGCTATCCTGACTGGTGTGATGTGGAATCTCAGGGTTGTTTTGATTTGCATTTCCCAGATGACTAAGGATGTTGAACATTTATTTGTTTAAGTGCTTCTCAACCACTTGAGATTTCTCAGTTGAGAATTCATTGTTTAGCCCTGCACCCTATTTTTTTTTATTGGATATTTTATTTATTTATTTATTTTTTATTAACTTGAGTATTTCTTATATACATTTCGAGTGCCATTCCCTTTCCCGGTTTCCGGGCAAACATCCCCCCCCCCCCTTCCTTATGGGTGTTCCTCCCATCCCTCCCCCTTGCTTCCCTCTCCCCAACAGTCTGGTTCACTGGGGGTTCAGTCTTAGCAGGACCCAGGGCTTCCCCTTCCACTGGTGCTCTTACTAGGATATTCATTGCTACCTATGAGGTCAGAGTCCAGGGTCAGTCCATGTATAGTCTTTGGGTAGTGGCTTAGTCCCTGGAAGCTCTGTTTGGTTGGCATTGCTGTACATATGGGGTCTCGAGCTCCTTCAAGCTCTTCCAGTTCTTTCTCTGATTCCTTCAACGGGGGTCCTGTTCTCAGTTCAGTGGTTTCCTGCTGGCATATGCCTCTGTATTTGCTGTATTCTGGCTGTGTCTCTCAGGAGCGATATGCATTCACTTTTTGATCATCCGTCTTGAGTTTCATTTGTTCTAGGCATCTAGGGTAATTCGAGCATTTGGGCTAATAGCCACTTATCAATGAGTACATACCATGTATGTCTTTCTGTGATTGGGTTAGCTCACTCAGGATGATATTTTCCAGTTCCAACCATTTGCCTGAATTTCATAAAGTCATTGTTTTTGATAGCTGAGTAATATTCCATTGTGTAGATGTACCACATTTTCTGTATCCATTCCTCTGTTGAAGGGCATCTGGGTTCTTTCCAGCTTCTGGCTATTATAAATAAGGCTGTGATGAACATAGTGGAGCACGTGTCTTTTTTATATGTTGGGGCATCTTTTGGGTATATGCCCAGGAGAGGTATAGCTGGATCCTCAGGCAGTTCAATGTCCAATTTTCTGAGGAACCTCCAGACTGATTTCCAGAATGGTTGTAGCAGTCTGCAACCCCACCAACAATGGAGGAGTGTTCCCCTTTCTCCACATCCTCGCCAGCATTTGCTGTCACCTGAGTTTTTGATCTTAGCCATTCTCACTGGTGTGAGGTGAAATCTCAGGGTTGTTTTGATTTGCATTTCCCTTATGACTAACGATGTTGAACATTTCTTTAGGTGTTTCTCAGCCATCCGGCATTCCTCAGCTGTGAATTCTTTGTTTAGCTCTGAACCCCATTTTTTAATAGGGTTATTTGTCTCCCTGTGGTCTAACTTCTTGAGTTCTTTGTATATTTTGGATATAAGCCCTCTATCTGTTGTAGGATTGGTAAAGATCTTTTCCCAATCTGTTGGTTGTCGTTTTGTCCTAACCACAGTGTCCTTTGCCTTACAGAAGCTTTGCAGTTTTATGAGATCCCATTTGTCGATTCTTGATCTTAAAGCATAAGCCATTGGTGTTTTGTTCAGGAAATTTTTTCCAGCCTGCACCCTATTTTTAATAGGGCTATTTGGTTCTCTGGAGTCTAACTTCTTGAGTTCTTTGTATATTTTGGATGTTAGCCCTCTATCAGGTGTAGGGTTCATAAAGATCTTTTCCCAATCTGTGGATTGTCATTTTGTTCTATTGACAGTGTCCTTTGCCTTACAGGAGGTTTTCATTTTATGAGGACCCATTTTTCAATTCTTTATCCTAGAGCATAAACCATTTTTTTCTGTTCAGGAAATTTTTCCCCTATGCCAATGTGTTCAAGGTTCTTTCCTACTTTCTCTCCTATTAGACTTATCATATCTGGTCTTATGTAGAGGTCCTTGATACACTTGGACTTGAGCTTCGTACAAAAAGATAAAAATGGGTCAATTTGCATTCTTCTACATGATGAGAGTCCGTTGAATCAGCACCATTTGTTGAAAATGTTGTCTTTTTTCCAATGGGTGGTTTTGACGTCTTTGACAAAGATCAAGTGACCAAAAGTCTGTGGATTCATTTCTGGGTTATCAATTTTATTCCATTGATCTACCTTTCTCTCTCTGTACCAGTACCATGTAGTTTTTATCACTATTCTTTGGTATAGCTTGAGATCAGGAATGTTGATTCCACCCAGAAGTTCTTTTATTGTTGAGAATAGTTTTTGATATCCTAGGGTTTTTCTTATTCCAGATAAATTTGAGAAATGCTCTCAATATCTCTGCAAAGAATTGAGTTAGAATTTTGATGGGGATTGCATTGAATCTGTAGATTGCTTTTGGTAAGATGGCCATTTTTACTATGTTAATCCTGTCAATCCATGAGCTTAGGAGATCTAAGGGATTTTTAGCATATATAAATAATAAAGACCTCTGCAACATTTTAAAAATATATCAACATTTGATTATTTTAGAGTCTGTGTCCTTATGCAATGGTTCTTTTTGGAATTTCTATTGGACTGGTTGTAACAAAAATTCCTCAGAAGTAACTTAGTGATTAAAGACTTATTTTATTAGATTTTCTTTTCATTATTTTTCTCAATTTTGAATGAAGTTGCCTAGAACAATATAAATATCAGGTTAATTACTTTTGAAGGTAATGGCAAGGTTCAATCTAATGACTCAATGCCAGTGTGTCTAGAAACAAATCTGTGGAAAAGAAAACCACTATATTCAATTTAATAATAAATTAATTAATAATATTCGAGATGAGTATGGAATTTGTTCTCTATAAACTGATGGGAAGATCCTATTGCTGTAGACACCTGCATATCTTATTGAACACAGAGAAGCCAAGCTGATGCCTAGTTATACCCTTCACCCCTATGGACTAGTGTTTATGGAAATGGAAGTTACTTCATGTGCAATTTAGAAGAAAGGCTAAAACTAACTGAGCTATGAGCACTTTCCTCTGCAGTGGTATCCTGCCTACATGGTACACTGATGCAGTAGTGACACATACTGCCATGGGCTTAATCACCTGCTATCTGATTAGACTTAAACCAAATTCCAAACGATGGGAACCATAACAGACATGGCCAATGTGGCCAAAAGAGCTAGAACTAGATAGATCATAGCCCTAGAAGAAAGCCAAATATTGTTTTTTCTGCTAGATGACAGTAATGTGATGACTTCTAATAACATTCTGCTATTCCCAGAAACAAGTCTTGCTCAGCCATCATCAGGAATCTTCCTTATGCAGTAGATGAGAACAAATACAGAAACCCGCAACTGAACAATGGACAGAGAATAACATACCTTGAAACACTCAATCTTTATTGTGATGTCTCCAAAAATCTCCCTTCCTGGGGGCTCCAGGAACCCCACAGAAGAAGAAACAGAAATATTACAAGAGCCAGGAAGGATGGAAGACACTATGGAGTCAATTCTTCAAGACACATCAGACTAACATACTTATAAACTCACAGAGAGTGTGCCAGCATGAATTGAGCCTGCACACAGCCTAGTCATATGGGGTCCCAGGAATAAGAAGAAAAGTTGGGATGATCCCTAACCAAAAGCCTATCTCCCCTGACAACCACTCACAAAAGAAAAACCAATCTGCTCCAATGGAGTGTCATTAAGTATGCAAACCACCCACACCTAAGGGGAAAAACCATGTCCTATAGTAAATGGCCAAGAAAAAAATGAACTCAATGCAATTTTTAGAGATATTTTATCTCAAAGCTTTGTGTGTAATATTTTACATCACTAATAATTTATTTAAATATGGTTTCCAACTTTATGTATTTAGTGGTGTGTATATCTGTCTGTTTCTGTGTCTGTGTCTGTCTGTCTTTGAACCTTGAGCTGTTTCTTTATTTCCTAACTGTTAGTTTTGAGAAATGATACCCAATGAAATGAAGAAGGAAATGATTGCAAACATATAACACTAAGTTATACAGAAATACATAACTAAGTTATATAAATGAGTGAATTTTATCATTAGCATCATATTTTTGGAAACAGAGATACAATTAAAACGGGTTTTTATTCCACAATATGGATGCCTATCAAATGTTCCATAGCAGTGCACATAAAGCCTACCTTCTCTATGATTGAAAGTTTCAAGACAGTAAACAGTAAACAAAGCCAAACATTTCTAAAAATAATAACATACTTACTTTTAAATTAAAAGAAAAGTTGAAGAATTAGAGAGGTAGCATCAAGATTAAAAGTTCTTCCAATTCTTTCTGAGGAGACTAGTATGATTCACAGCTCCAACATAATTGCTCACAGCCTTCAGTCACTCCACTTCCAGGAGACCCAATTCCCTTTTCTGGCCTCTATGGGTAGAAGGCTTGCAATAGGTACACAGAAATTTACACAGATATACAAGCAGGCAAAATACCCATATACACAAAATACTTTTTTGAAAATCTAAAACCAAGGTGCTCATAATATTATTAAATGTTGTTCCCTTCATTTTTGAAAAGGTGCAATGGCATTCATGTTAATTAGTATGTTCATTTTTTCCATTAAACATTACTTTATCAATCAAATCCTTGAAGGCTTGTTTTACTTGTTGATTTCTCAAGGTGTATATAAAAGGATTCAGCATGGGAGCAATTGAAGTATTGAGAACAGCCACTCCTTTGGTCAGTGATGCTCTTTCATTTGCAGAAGGTTTGACATACATGAAAATGCAGCTGCCATAAGAGATGGAGATGACAATCATGTGAGAAGAACAAGTAGAGAAAGCCTTTTTCCTCTGACTAGCAGATGGGAACCTCAGAATGGTGCTGATGATGCAAATGTATGACAAGATCACTAGAGCCAGTGTGAACAGCAGAGTGATGGAGGCACAATAAAGGCCAAATGCCTCTAAAAGCCTTGTATCCGAGCAAGACAGTTGTAGAATGGGGAAGTAGTCACAGCAGAAATGATCAATGGTATTGGAAGCACAAAAATCTAACTTGAGGATAAGCATGATTAATGGGAAGATGGTCAGGAATCCTACCAGCCATGAGGTGAGGACAAGAAGGGTACAGACTTTCTGATTCATGATGATAACATAGTGCAGTGGCTTGCAGATGGCAACATAGCGATCATAAGACATAGCAGTTAGAAGAAAGAACTCAGACACTCCCAGGGAAAGGAAGAAATATAACTGGGCCAAACAGTTGTTATAGGAAATTGTCTTTACTTTAGTGATTATTGACTCCAAAAATCTGGGGATGGAAACACTGGTGAATATAATTTCTAAGAAGGAGAAATTCTGGAGGAAGAAATACATAGGAGTCTTTAACTGGGAGTCCAGCAAGGTGAGAGTGATGATGGTTAGGTTTCCAGTGACACTTAACATGTAAGCAATGAGTAAAAAGATAAAAATCACAACCTGAACTTCTGGTGTGTCTGATATACCCGAGAGCAAAAACTCTGTAACCATAGAGTGGTTTCTCATAGTGATTTATTGTTCATAGAATCTATTGATGAAAAAGAAATCAAAGATTTAATACAATGTAAAAGGAACAAAACTTTAAATACTGATATTACTACATTCCATGAAGTTAAGCAATGGGGCATTTCCCATTTTCTAATCCCTCCTCATCCTCCTAAACAAAAACATCTTGCTGAAGGGAATATTTTTATATGGGTGTTTAAAGGCCATTTGAGGAATTATACACCAACACTCTACATGTGGTCCTAATTTCTATGTGTGTAACATTTTGAATTATGGATTTATATAACACTGTTTAACAGTTTTTTAATTCAAAGCAACTTTTCTGGTTTCTCATATTGTATGCTTTCAGAACTGAGTATATAACATTAAATTTCAACTTCTTCCAATTTCAACTATTTCCGTGCTTCTATAGTATATTAGTAAAAACTGAGCACCCAATTGTATTTACTAAACCTTAGTGCTTTCATGGTTATTTTCAACATTAGTATGTATTCTTTTACATTGGCTAAGGAAGTAAATATGGTTGTGAGCAAAGAAATCAGAATAGATTTTCTTGTATTATAAAAACAACTTCTTGATTTGTGTGAATTAAAATATGGGCTAAGGAAAATAATTAAATGCAGCTAGGAATCAATAGTTATTGTTTATGAACTCTGAGACACATGTATCATTTTAATATTTTTTTTGTTAAGTTTATTTGCTATTTTATCTTTAAACTTTCTTGAGGACAAATTGAACTCATAGAAAGGCTTTTTTTTTCACCGCCAAGTGTAATAGTGACTTCCTTCTTGAAGAAATATCAGGTTGAATAAAGTTATGTATTGGAATTACTTTCTCAAACTGTACAGCTCTACACTGTAACTCATATGATTTCTATCAGTCCTGTTCTCTCCTGATATTAACAGACATCACAGAGTCTGTGGTGTAAGTTATCAAAGTTGTTGTACCACTTTCTGTGCTGTGCAGTTCAGCAAGTGATAAGAGCTAAAGCTGGATATTATTCACCATTCTACTTTAGTCTTCTGAGTCTTCTGCTTTTACCCTTTAGGAACATTTTTTTCATCATTATGCCATCAAAACTGACAAATAACTGTCATGTGGTTTACGTGACAGCTAAAATTTACTAAAATATAAAATTAAGAGTAATATATATTTAAATGATCATTTCAGGATTGTTCCATTTTGCTTCCATTGTTTCTGGTTAAAATAACCTTTAAATGATGGAATAAAAACATTTTTTCACAAATATGAAGCATGTTGTTTGGGTTGTCTGGTAATATCACCAAATATAAAACCTTACAAAATCAGTCATGACCTAAATTCTGACACTGAAAAAGAGAAATATTTTAATATTTCAAATAATTAATATTTGAATTAATAATAATAAATATTTAAACATTTAAAATAATTTAATAGTTTCAAATATTTAAATAATATTCATAATATTTTTCAGAAAATGGTTTGTTACTCAAGTCACCCTTACCTCTTTACATTATACAAAAACTTGACATAAAAAAACATATATAGTGAACTGCTTGTAAGGATGCTAATAGCCTCACTTAGAAATGAAAATAAATGTACCTTGAATTTCTTTTATTGTTTCACAGACATAGAATGTGCTATATACATACTATTGTCATCCTAGGAATTCTTTAAGAAAATGAAGCAACTGATACTGTTTTGAGACACTGGAGGGTAAAACATTTTGAAGATCTCTGGATAAAATAAAATAGAAATCTGCACAAGCATAAATATAACTTCACCTTCTCTGCAAGTCTTTGAATCTCTGACACACTCACCTTAATAAAAAAAAGGATGCAACAAGGAGTTCAAGATATGTATGTAGTGAAGCTATTATTCATCCTTCTTCAAAAAGAAAGAGAAAAGTGTACATCAATTAACTTATAATATCCAACCTATCTTCCTTTGGTCAACAATTTTCTTAATGAATACATGGACTCAGTCTATGCCCAGGAGATAATTTATTCTCAATTCACTGGGGATTAGTTAAACCCAGGCCTAAAATGTCCTTCAATGATCTCCTCTTTGAGAGTCTTACTGATGTTTTAATAATTACTAAATTTTGCCAGTGTACAGAAGAATAAAAAACAAAAAAAATCATTATGTTGCTATATTCAAGACTTGCAAGACTAAACCACAAAATAGCAACCATTAAATCTTTTAATTAATATCCCAGTATTAAAAGCATATAGTGATATGATATAAGTCCTAAAGAGTTTAGCAATACCATCACTACACTATCTGGATCCCACATTGGTGTTCTCTCTCATTGACCACATCATTCCTGGGCAAACATTCCATGTTCCTGCCCTGTCTAAATATGTTTCAGGACTCTAACACTACCACTTACTACCTGGTCACTCCTAAGTAACACTAAAATGAAAAATAACAAATGAGACAGAAATAAACACAAAATATACTGTTTAAAAGAAGGAGAGCCAGGAAGCTTGATATTGTAGACAAGACTTGAAATGAGAAAGGAAAAGAGTTTAAGGACAGGTTTAATCTTATTGTAATAAAGATCTCACCCATCTAAGCTTAAAACTTGTATAAGGAAAATAACTGAGAATTTACTGATCCTAGAAAGACAAATGAAAATGCTGTAAATGTCATTCAAGGAACTTGGATTCCCTTCCAGGATAGCTGTCAAATAGACAGCCATAGGGCCAGGCAATGAATTACAAGGAAGACCCAAGGTAAAGACCCTGAGATACCACTGTGTAAAGCTGTGAAAATGAACCCCAGATGCATTGGATACCCTAAGATGATGGAGGAGCCTGAAGCATGAGATATCTGCCAAAGAAATCAACACACTAGAAGTGGAACAAGCTTAACAGAAAATGTATGTTGCAATAAATAAAGCTGAAAGGGTAGAGCTATTGAAACTCTTTGGCATAGGACATGGAGCTATAGAATTTGACACTTGTCTACTGGGTTTTGATCTTGCTATTGTTCAGCATCACCTGTGTCCTCATAGGTTAAAATGAAGTTAATGTACTTGCTTTTATTTTACTTGGGGAAAATAGAGCATTTCCTTGAGTTTCAGAATAGACTTTGGATGGGGGATATTGAAACATTGGTGAGGCTTTTGAAGTTGTGCTACGTACATTTCGCATTGCCATATGACCAAAAGCCTATGGGGGTCAGACAATAGAATGTGGTAGTTTGCATGAGTTGCCAACATATTATTAGACATTTCAATATTAAGTTCTCATTTGGTGCACTGTTTAGGTAATTTAGGAATTATGTTGCTAGAGGATGGCCTCAAGGTTTCAAAATCTAAGAGGTACCCTTATTCACTTTCTGAAACTTGCTTATGGCTTCAAATGTGTTCTTAGCTTTCTGCTTCAACTGCCATGTTTCTTCACTGTGGTATTAGTGAACTCTTATCCCTCTGGGACCATAGTCCCAAATAAAACTTTCCTTCTAATGTTACTTTTTGATGGCAAGAATATCTTTTAATAACCTAGATGACAGAAACTAGACTGAGTCAGGAAAGTCAATAATACAGGCAGCTATAGTTGACTTTATTATCTATTATCAATCCATCAGACTTTGAAGCCTTATGTGTTTATAAAAATGAGAAATCTGCAGCTTATTGACAAGGAGGGGGATAAAATCTGGAGTGTAAGATTAAATAAATTGCTTTTAAAAAGAAGAATTGTATTGTATGTTATATTGATCTTGGATACATAGTATACAGTAAATAGCCTGTGGTTTGTTTCTGTAACATCTTAACAACTGTCAAAATAAAATGAAACAGCCTCTGCAATTTCTCAATTAACCTAGAACTACAGCAGTGAAGGAAAGATCTGCTCTATATGATGGTTGTAAATGAATCATCCTTTTGAATTACAGGATTCTCATCTTAGCAGTAAAATGCTCTTTCATTAGATGTCTGTGATATTTCCTGAGTGATTAGCATTTGAACTACTACAATCTAAAGATGATCTTTCCTTTCTTGCTGTTCATTTAGTCTACTGTAGATCACAAATGAATAAAATAACAAAGGAAGAATGAATTTTCTCTCATCTATGGTGTGTCTGACTATCTATGTGTCTGCATGTGTACATGTAACAACATGCATGTAGAAGTCAGAAAACAACTGGCAATTTGTTTTCCCACTACATAAGCTTGAAATGGGGTCATTACACTTGGCCACAAGTGTTTCTTGCTACGCCTTCACACCAGACTCTTTTCTCTTACATCTTGAACTGAAATATTGATCTATTCCTGACCTTAGACAGTTCTCACAGGTTAAAACTCAGACTGGACTTGAAGCAAATAGGTCCTTATTCTGCGATCACCAGATATGGTAGTTTGAATGAGAATGACCCCTATAGGACCATTATTTGTGTGCTTAGTCTCCAGTTTGTGAACTGTCTGGGGAGGATTAAGAGATGTGGTCTTCTTGGAAAAGTTGTGTCATTTGGTGCCGGGAACAGAACACAGAGTAGGAATCTGTGTGGATTTAAAGACTGATGGTCTCTGGACATTCTAGTTCTCTAACAGCACTGAATGCTGATGGTACCTTCCAAAAACTCCTAAAAAAACGTTCTTGCTCATTCTGAGGGTTAAAAGTCACTGCCTTAAGTGATTAACACCTGTAGCCTAACAGGGGGTTGGGGGTTAAGTAATGCAGCCTTTGTTCTATCTCTGCAGGAATTGAGCAGCCCTAACTTTCACCCTGCTAGTTGAAGTCACAGAAAGAAAAGGGACATTTTGAAAAGTAATTTTAACATTTATTTCTAAGTTGTAAAAAGTTTCCTATGAAAGCTCTAAGAAAATGGGAGTGGAATGAATAAAAAAGAGGGATAAGGGAAAATTCTTCACCCTCCTCTCTTTGTCCTCAGCACTCATACATCTTTCAGTATACATGATCACATTATAAAAAGTTCATCACAAGTTCACACATAAAAATCAAACCGTAAATCAAATAAGAGGTTTCCAACAGTAAATGTTTGTATGCATGTCCATTAGGAATATTTATCTTTCTAAACATTTATCACTGGTCACAGCTTCACAGGTTCATCAGGGGTTAAAAAAAAACATAATTAACTTCTTAGTGAAGTTTTACACAGGTAAACTCGGTCAATATTTTATCTTCTGGCCTAGCACCTATAATAAATCATTAGTTGCCTTTTTATGACCTTTGGTTAATGGTTTTACATCTTCTTTGAATGCGCTCTGAGTAATAGGAAGTCTGGTTACTATCTAGAAGCAATTAACTGGGGACATAGGGGAGACAAACAGAGTTCTGATCGCAGTTTTGACTATTGAGAAAAATGACCTAAAAGCAATTCCATTATAAAAGAACATAGTACATACTGGTATAAGTTTTGGAAATTCTTATAGGATCATTAAGGCTTAAGAAGTTATCTATTTGTCTGCATAGCATCACTACAAGACAGTACATCTTCATGGATCTGCAGAGATCTTCTCAAAAGGGTGGGCTGATAACTAGTGATTTTTATATATGTAATAATAGTAGGAAAAGCATATTAGTAGCAGGAAACTTGGCTAAATTGATTTTCTCCTCAGCCATGCCAAGCAAAGCAAATCTGTCATGAATTATTATAATTCATAGTAGACCATCGCAGGATGATCACCTGCAAGTGATTAGCTTGTTGGCACCTGCCAATCTGGGGTTTGTGGAATTTAAAGTTTCTTTTGTTAAAATTGGATATTCTTTTACATTTCAAATGTTATTCTCTTTCCCAGTTTCCTGTACATAAGCCCCCTATCCTATTTCCTCCTCTTCTTCTATAAGGGGACATTCACCTCCCCTTTCTGCCCCTCACCCTCACTGACATACCGCTAAACTGGGGGTCCAACCTTGACAGAACCAAGGCCGTGTTCTTCCATTAGTGCCCAACAAGGCCTTTCTCTGCTACATATGCAGTTGTAGCCATGGGTCAGTCCATGACTACAGTCTTTGGGTAGTGGTTTCATCCCTGGGAGTTCTGGTTGGTTGGCATTCTTGTTCTTATGGGGTTGCAAGCCCCTTCAGCTCTTTCAGTCCCTTCTTTAATTCCTCCAGTGGGGGGTCCCAATCTCAGTTCAGTGGTTTGCTGCTAGCATTCGCCTCTGTATTTGACATGCTCTAGCTGTGTATCTCAGGAGATATTTATATCTGGTTCCTGTCCTCATGCACTTCTTAGATTCATCAATTTTATCTAGTTTTTGGTAGCTGGATATATATGGGACACATGTCAGGCAGGCTCTGAATGGCCATTCCTTCAGCTGCTGCTCGAAACTTTGCCTACATATCCCCTCCTATGAATATATTTGTTCCCCCTTTTAAGAAGGAGTAAAGCATCTGAACATTGGTCATGCTTCTTCTTGAGTTTCATGTAGTCTATGTATTATATCTTTGGTGATTCCAATTTTTAGGCTAATATACACTTATCAGTGAATGCATACCATGTGTGTTTTAATCTGATTGGGTTACATCATTCAGGATGGTATTTTCTAGGTCAATCCATCTGCCTATAAAATTCATGAAGCATTTTTTTTTTAGATCTGAGTAGCATTCCATTGTATAGATGTATCACGTTTTCTGTATCCATTCCTCTATTGAAGGACATCTGGGTTCTTTCCAGCTTCTGGCTATTACAAATAAGGCTGCTATGAACATAGTGGAGTATGTGTCTTGATTGTATGTTGGAGCATCTTTTGGGTATATGCCCAGAAGAGGTATAGCTGGGTCCTCAGGTAGTTGAATGTCAAATTTTATGAGAAATCTCCAGACTGATTTTGAGAGTAGTTGTACCAGTTTGCAATCCCACCAACAATTGAGGAGTGTTCCTCTTTCCCGACATCCTTGCCAGAATCTGTTGTCATCTGAGATTTTATCATAGCCATTCTGACTGGTATGAGGTAGAATCTCAGGTTTGTTTCGATTTGCATTTCCCTAATGACTAAGGATGTTGATCATTTCTTTAGGTACTTCTCAGCCATTTGATATTCCTGAGCTGCGAAGTATTTGTTTAGCTCTGTACCCCATCTTTAATAGGGTTATTTGGCTGTCTGGAGTCTAACTTGCAAAGTTCTTTGTATATTTTTGATATGTACCCTCTGTCAGATGTAGGATTAGTAAAGATCTTTTCCCAATCTCTTGGTAGCGGTTTTATCCTAATGACAGTGGCCTTTACCTTACAAAAGCTTTGAGTTTTATGGGGTCCCATTTATTGATTCCTGATCTTAGCAGATAAGCCATTGATGGGTTTGTTTTTATTTTTTGGTTTGTTTTTGTTTTTTTTTTTAATCTTTATTAACTTGAGTATTTCTTACTTACATTTTGATTGTTATTCCCTTTCCTGGTTTCCAGGCCAACATCCGCCTAACCCCTTCCCCCTCCCAACCCTCCTCCCATTACTGGCCTCTGCCCTACAATCATGTTCACTGGGGGCTCAGTCTTGGCAGGACCAAGGGCTTCCCCTTCAACTGGTGCTCTTACAAGGCTATTCATTGCTACATATGAGGTTGGAGCCCAGGGTCAGCCCATGTATAGTCTTTGGGTAGTGGCTTAGTCCCTGGGAGCTCTGGTTGCTTGGAATTGTTGTTGATATGGGGTCTCAGGCCCCTTCAACCTCTTTCAGTCCTTTTTCTGGTTCCTTCAACAGAAGTCCCGTTCTCAGTTCGGTGTTTTCCTGCTGGCATTCACCTATGTATTTGCTCTATTATGGCTGTGTCTCTCAGGAGAGATCTATAACCGGTTCCCGTCAGCCTGCACTTCTTTGCTTCATACATCTTATCTAATTGGGTGGCTGTATATGTATGGGCCACATGTGGGGAAGGTTCTAAATGAGTGTTCCTTCTGCCTCTATAAAACTTAGCCTCCCAAATCCCTGCCAAGGGTATTCTTGTTACCCTTTTAAAGAAGGAGTAAAGCATTAGCATTTTGGTCATCCCTCTTGAGTATCACAACTTATGTGCATCTAGGGCAATTCAAGCATTTGGGCTAATAGCCACTTATCAATGAGAGCATACCATGTGTGTTTTTCTGTGATTGGGTTACCTCACTCAGGATGATATTTTCCAGTTCCATCCATTTGCCTACGAATTTCATAATATCGTTGTTTTTGATACCTGAATAAATTCCATGGTATAGATGTACCATATTTTCTGTATCCATTCCTCTGTTGAAGGGCATCTGGGTTTATTCCAGCTTCTGGTTATTATAAAGAAGGCTACTAAGAACATAGTAG